>NC_056729.1:1365902329-1365962329 GCF_019279795.1 Protopterus annectens | reverse complement strand
GGATCAAGGCAACTCTTGAAATACATAAGTTGCTAGACATGTCATCCAAATTGTCCCCACAGACCAAATTGGATCCGTAACTTACTCAAGTTTCTTTAGTTACAAAAAAAAAAAAAAAAAGAGATGGAGACCCATTTTGGATCTCTGCAATCTAAACAAGTCTGTGAAGAAGTCAAAGTTCTGGATAGTGACACTGCAGTCGATACTTCCCTTCCTGAGACAAGATGATTGGATGTGCTTGATAGACCTCTAGTATGCATACTACCACAGCAAGATGGACAGGCGATCCAGGAGTCATTTGCACTTTTGGTTGGGAACCAGGCACTACCATTTTCGAGCTCTGCCCTTTGGTCTCACTACAGCCCCCAGTGTGCTCACGAAATGCATGATAGTAGTCACGGCTCACTTTGAGGCTCCAAGGATTCAGAGCGTCTCTACCTAGACTGGCTCCTAACTGCTACCATCAAGTATCTACTAGCAAAAGTGAGAGACACCACCATATAGCTTTGCTCTCACCTAGGGATCACAATAAATTAAGAAAAATCTGCCTTGTTGCCATCTCAGCATATCGTTTTATAGGAGCAGACCTAGATACAAAACAAATGTTGGCCAAGATTCCCCCCGAAAGAGTTCAAGTCCTACAAAATCTACTTTCCAAGAAAAAAGTGCAAGCAAGAACTGTTGCAAATGTTTTGAGTACCATGGCAGCAGCAATAACCTTGACACCATTGGTGCACCTGCACATGAGAATTTTGCAGTGGCTGCTGTTCACTCAGTGGTCCAAGCAGGAGCTAGCCATGTCTCACGAAATTATTACAAACTTTTGCAAGAAAGACCTTCGTTGGTGGCTTCATTCCACTCAGGTGACCCTAGGCAGACGGTTTGTTCTTCCACAACCGTTAGTCACACTGACCTCGGATGGTTACCAGATTGGGGGAGGGGTCATTATCTGGGAAAGACAGTCCAGGGCATTTGGCAGGATCATGAGAACCACTTGTATATCAAATTCCTAGAGATGAGTGCAGTGCTTTTAGCATTACAAACATTCCAAGACTGTTCCTCTAGGAACGATTGCAATACAGACTTGACTACATGTCAGTTGTGTGGTACATAAACAAGGAGGAACCAAGTCTTAATCCCTTTGTCGAGAGGCCCAAAGAATATGGCACTGGGCAGTCTCTTCCCAGGGTTTTTTAACAGCAGTGCATATCCCGGGGAAATCCAACGTGATAGCGGACAAACTCAGCAGAGCAATTTTGATGCCTCACGAGTGGTCCCTAAAACAGGAAGTAGTGGAAAAGATTTTCCACAAGTGGGGCCAGCCTTGCTGTGATCTTTCCCATGTCCATGTATGCCAAGTGCAGCAGCTGCTTTGCCCTGATGTTCCCTCCAGGGGAGTTACCAATGGATGCAGTTGTACACGATTGGCCCAATGCTCTCCTGTACGCTTTTACCCCCTTTCTGTTGATTTCCAAAGTCCTTCAGAAAGCCAGCTCTTTGGGAAGGAGTTTAGTACTAGTTACCCCGTACTGGCCTAGCCAGATATGGTTCCCTTTTTTTTGGCCCCATCTCCAGGAGGTTACATGGATTCTGGACCCAGTTTCAGACCTGCAGGCTTGTTAGTCAGGGAGGCTCCACCCATCAGTTCAAACCCTCAAGTTGACAGCTTGGCTGCTCTAGTTCCACACACAGCCAGGCTTCCTGATGTTTCCCCTTCAGTGAAACGCATCTTGATTTCATCTCATAAGGCTTCAACCAGGAAATTATACACAAGCAAATGTAAGAGATTTTCCCGTTGGGCCTACAATAATCACACTGACCCTTTCACTGCCACTGTAACGTCTATATTAGAGTTCTTGGCAAAGCTTTTTAAAGAAAGCGCAGCTGCAGCTACCATTCGAGTTCAACTAGCGGCAATATCCAACTACCATATATGAGAACTGGGACTAAAAATGATGCCCCACAGACTTTGCAAAGCTTTCCTTTGAGGTACTATTTTACTCAGATCTCCCATTAAAGACCCTCCAGCACTGTGAGACTGAAACTGTCTTATCCAGTTTGACCCCCTCCCTTTGACCCTGCATCACCCTGTGACCTAGTTTTTAACTTGGAAGACAACCCTTTTGGTAGCCATCACCTCTGCTAGAAGGGTATCAGAACTACAAACATGGTCAGTAAAGCCCTCCCTACATGCTTTTCCACAAGGATAGAGCATATCTACCAACAAACCAGTCTTTCCTGCCCAGAATCTAATTTGAATCGGTCCACAGACTTACCATTTTTTTCCCTCCAACTATGACAACAGGGTAGAGCATAAGCTACACCAGCTAGATGTGCATAGGCAGTTATGTTTCTACCTAAATAGAACAAAGGACTCTAGAAAATCGGACCAGTTATTTGTATCATTTTCAGACAAAAAAGGTGCTCCCGTATCAAAAGTCACACTTTCAAAATGGCTTACTGATTGCATTACCTTTACCTTAAAATCTCAAAACAGAGAACTTCCCGAAAAGGTAAAAGGTCATTCTACAAGGCCTATAGCAACATCTGCCTTTCAGGCGAGGCTACCTATGGATACTATTTGTGCTGCAGCAACATGGGTGAGCCCTCATACCTGTATCACTCATTATGAAGTGGAGTTGGCCTCCAGTAACAGGCCTCTTTTGGGTCCACTGTTCTGAAGAATATTCTCCCATGAGCCACCCAAGAAAGGTGGTGCTAGGAGCGCTGTCCCAACCAGTACAGAATGAAGGTGAGAGGACATCACCACATAAAGAAGTTATGTACTCACCATAATGTTTCATGTGTGTAGTCCATCTTGCCTTCATTCTTGCATCCCACCCTCCATCTCCCAGCCTTTCACTCCTGGAGGACCAAGCGATTGTGATTGGAATATAATGTTCTCTGACTCTCTTCATTGGTCTGTTACATATCTAAATAGATTTTTGACATTAAGTTTAATGTTTGCAAACCAGATCTGGGTAATCTGCCCTAAGTATGATGGCATAGGGCTCCAGCCACGAGCTGGTGGAAGTCCTTGAGCTGTTGTATAGGCAGAGAGATCAGTTCCAAACCAGCCAGTACAGAATGAAGGTGAGATGGATTACACACATGGAACATTATGGTGAGTACATAAGTTTTTTTTCAAATCAGCAAAATTTTTCAAAACTCATGTCAGCCAGACTGATTTTACAGACCCTGGGGTCCATGTCCACAGCTATAGTTTTAGTTACCGTATTAGGATTCTTCAATGGACATTAGCGAGCCAGTGGGCCATCCTACAGCAGCTTATGTCAACTAAGATCAGCATAACTCAAGCATGCAAAAAATACCTTTGATGGATTCACTCAAATCAAATTTCACAAGGTTGTCAATTCGTCCTCCCTCAGCTAAAGGCCGTAGTGACCATAGACACTACCAGATGAAGTGGAGGGGCATTTATTGGGGAAGACTGTTCAAGACACATGGGTTCCCTGAGGAGGGCAAATTGCATTTCAGTGCCCTGGAGGTGAGGGCAGTACTCCTAACATTGCAGGTGTCCCAAGACGCTCCCTTCATCAGGGTAAGGTGCCCATAAGAACCAATCCTTCCTTTCTTCCTAAAGTGGTGGCAGGATCTAACATTAATCAGTCAACCTCCTGGTATTCTTTCTACATCTTTCAAGCAGAGGTGAACACATTTTGCATTTATTAGATGTTCACAGACCATTACAATTATGCCTCCATATACCTGAGAAATTTAGGAAATTAGATCAATTATTTGTATCTTTGAGGAATCAGAGTAAGTCAACCAGCTTCAAAAGTAAACTTATCAAAGTGGGTGACAGATATCCAAGTCTGAACTCTAGGAAAAGCAGCCTTCAGCTAAACAATACTCAGGAATATCCTTCCTTATAGTCCACCCAGGATTCAGGTAGCTGGGGACTCCGTCCCATATGTTGAGGAATAAATGAAAATTGACATCACATGTACTCACCATAATGTTCCATTTGTGTTGTCCATTTTCATTCAACTCTCTTCCCATCCCCATCCGGTCCCCTACCCTGTTTCACAGATTGATTTCTGGTTGAACGGGATAGTATTATAGGAACCAAAGTTCCTTCCGTTTGGGCTCAAGATGTTGACTTTACATCTTAAAGCTGTAATTCCATTGTGTCTTACAATAAGAAGCTACAAACAAGATCTGGGGAATGAGGGTGGCTGCTGTATTATGGATAAAGGAGCTAGAGAGCTTGTAGTATCCATGAACTGTGAAACTGCAGCTGAGTCGGATCTGAACCCATATGTTGAAGAATGAAACTGGGCAACACAGGTGGAACATTATGAGGACATAACTTTTTCAAGGGCAACAATTGATCTGAAGTAGGATATTCATTTGTCTGCAACCTGGGGGGTTGGTGATCCGATCGATCGATCGAACGACATAGTTTCAATGGATCCAAGCAAGCTCAGCTCCTCCCTCACCCATAATGCCCTGCTCTACCCCGACCTCAGTCTTGTTTGCAGCTGGTAACTGGATGTGGTTTCTATTCTATAGTTTCAAGTGGTATTTTTTTGTATACAAATTTGTTTGCTTTTTTTTTAAACTTTTTTTTGTTGTAAAGTTGTAGGTTCCCCATTGTGTACTGTTTAGTTTTAAGTTTAAATTTATAGTAGTATTATTATTTACTCCTCCGCTGATAGAGTGTGTGTGTGTGTGGTGTGTGTTGCTGTTATAGTTTTGTTGTTAGTTGTTACTTCCTTGAGTATTTTTTGACTTTGGCTGACCAGCCTAGCCTAGTTTTTTCTAAATACTCCGAGTGTGTATAAGCTCTCACCATTGATGGCCACACCACTGTGGTTGGGTGTCTTGGGGGTGGGTACCTCACGCTTGGCTGTTCCATTGTGCGAGGTTCAACCCCAGAGACTGAGGAGGCTCAGGGCAAGCTGGTCTCTGGGTCTTCTACGCGGACTCGGCTCCGACCCCGCTGCTCCGGGGACTCCCTTCTGCTGCAGCTGGGCCCCTGTAGCTGCTCCTCCCTGCTCCCTCCACTCAAACAGGAGCTCAAGGACGCTAGCTAACAGGTGAGAGAGGAGCACGGCTAAGAAGCACCTAGCGGCGGGCCGAGACCTCTGAGCCGGCCCCGCCTTTCCCCCCGCTTCCCGGCTTCTCCCGGCTTCTCCGTCTTCTCCTTCTCGGCTCCGGTCACCTGTGTGCCAAAAGGACCTGGGGAGGGTCCGCCTCCGGAGGAGAGGGCTATCGAGGAGCATTTGAGCCTACCTCGGTAGCCTCGGCGAATCTAACCTTCCCTCGGCTGATCTGGACGGATGATGCGAAAAGTTCATGGAGGCAGATACGAATAAGATGCTCTTGCCTCCCCCTCGGGGGAGCTCACACCCTTTTCGCCCTGGGAGCCTTCTCCTTTTCGCCCCGGGTTAAAGACGCTGAAGCGAGCAGCTCGCGGGGGCCGCGCTGGGATCCATGCTTGCCGGATCGACCGTGTGCCACCATGCCCTCGGACTTCCGGGACCCCTGGTCGAGCTTGAAAGGCGGGATTTAGTGCTCGCCAGGCGCCCCTCAATGACCGAGGCGGATCGCCGGATCCGGTGCTTGACTGTGGCGGCGATCCGCTGCTTTCCATCCTCCGGAGAGCGATTGTGGGGCTTTGGTGAAGTTCTTTCGCCGGCTTTTGATGTAGTGGAGGGCTCTGTTGAGGTCTCCTGACTGACTTGTGGGCTCCGTCCGCGCTCCCTCTGCACTGGGCCCGCTTCCTCCCATCCGGCCCTGGGACAGCCCGCCCCTGGTCGGCCAAATGCTCGTATCGCTTCCACCATCTGGCCAAGTCTTCCAGCCCGCTTGTGTTCTGCGCAGGACTGCTCTTCAGCAGACCCGTCTACCTCTTGGGTGGCCCCCTGCCCAGGCCCCCTGGAGTGAGGCTCTCGCGAAGCATACGTGATTGGGAGGCACATTGACTTGGAGCCACGTCCCAAAAGACCTGACAAATCCTTGGCCTTCTGACGCTCCCCATTGGGTAAGGGGCCTCCTGTGATGCCATGTCTCGGAAATAGTCCCACCAAGAGGGAACTTTGGCTCAGTCTTCAAGGGTCCCTCTTCCGAGCAAGGAGTCTCGGATGATGGTGGCCTTATTAGCACCAGTTCAGTTCACCGACCTTTTGGTGGGCGGCTGAACTGTTGCTTATGTTACAAAGATGCAGCGAGACCTTATTACCCACCTGACCCCCCCAAGGGTCCATTTTATGAGGATATTGGAGTATGCGGCTCCCACAAAGAGGCCACTCCCTCAGGAGTCCCCACAACCTGTCGATCGAGCTCCCATGCTCGCCAGCCGCGCTAGAGCTCGAAGCGGAGACTCGTCGGTGGACCTCAGGAACAAGTGGGCCACTCTTTTTCACCAGCTTCAAGGCTTGCGTTTGCGAGCAGCCCATTTGATGTTCTGCATTTGGCAGGACCGTTCGGCGAGGAGGAGGACCCAGGCCACCTAGAATGAAGGCAGCTGTCTGCCGTCGGAATCCACAATACTGCCCCAGGGCCCTATTCTAGGAACGGCCAGGGTCAGAAGAGGGACAGTTCCGGTCGCAGCACGCCAGCCTGCTCGGACAATCAGTGCTTCGGCAGAGCTCTATCTACAGGGCGCCGCCCCTTCTACCAGAGGGCTCCCAGAAACTTCCGGGTCTAACGCCTTTCTGGGCGGTACTCCGCGGCATTCCTGAGGGCTGAAGACGCTTCTCTCTGCACCGGAAGGGCCCATTCTCTGAAGGCGGCATGAGGTCCATAACATCGGACGCTGGGAAGTCCAAATCATATCGAGGATATCGGACAACCAGTCCTTCCTTCCAAAGATGCAGTCCCTCCCCGGCCACCACAGGGAGAAAGGCCGCTTCTTGAAGAGGGCCATCTGCTAGAGAAAAGAGCCATCAGCCAGTTCCCCAGACCAAGGTCGGATGCCAGTTCTACTCAGGTTCTTTTGCTGCAAAAAGAGCCCAGGGGAGAGGCTACCGGGCCTAGACCTCTCTCTCAAATCATATCTGGCAGTATCCATCTCCAATTCACTCCAAAGCATATCGTCCCTCCTCTCCCCCCTTCCCCAAGAATGCCACCTGGACAATGCTCGACCCATCTCAAGGACCCGTGCTACCACATCCAGATGGGGGCCGCCTCAGGAGGTTTCTCAGAACTCTACCTGGGGCCAGTCACTACCAGTTCGGAGCCTTTGGTCTACAGCCCCAGGTGTTCTCTGGTACTAGCAGTGTTCCCCAAAGACTGAAGGCTTCAGGGGTGCAAATCTATTCCTACTCTGGACGGCTCCTTACACGCCCCAACAAGAAATCTACTTCTCTCGTGACACTCCAATGATGTGCTTGGAGGATTCCTGGGCATCTGGGAGCCAGTCACTACCAGTTAACTACCCACTCCTTGGTTAGATTTCATAGGGCTTCTCTGGGGGCAAGGAGTTCTGAGCCTTCCTCCTCATCCTCTGGATTCTGTGGTCTTCCTGCAGGTGCGGGCCATTCTCCATTCATGTTCTGTTCTGGCGGAGTTGGTCTAGCTCTAAGTCCATAAACCCGTCGATAGCTCTTCTTCTGGGCACACTGCTCAATTACGCGCATTGGCACCCACTGCTCTGATTCTCCAGTGGTCTCTAGACATGAGGCCCATGTATCATCCCAAAGCGTGAAGCAGGCTTACCAGCGGTCCCTCTTGTGGTGGCTCCTAGATGATCTGTTCCAGTCGCCCATTGTCTTCTCCCCTCTAGGCCACGGTGACCCCACTGGCGCTCCGCCCTTCCTGGGGCCAGTTCTATGAGCCGGACAGTCAAGACGCGTGGGCATTACAGTTCCTCCTGATTGCTCTAATGTTCTGGGGAATGAGAGCGCTCATCTTAGCGTTGCCTAACTAAGGACTTGGTACAGTTGTCTTCAATTCGCGATTCAATCCGGACAATATGTCCCATGTCTGGTACATCAACAAGCCAAGGGCCTCAAGGTCTTACCTCTTTATCACTCCCCTCATGAGGGCACTCCAATGGGCAATCTCCACCTATCGCTTCTCCTCAACAGCGCACATTCGGGTCGGTCCAACTATAGCACTTCAGGAGCGGAATGCTGTTCTGAATGCATTCAATCGACATCAAGAGTCAAGTCTGTATATCAATCGCCAGGATGGGAGCTGTTTCATGCGATCGAGAGGCCATGCCACACCAAGTGCGACAGTTTTCGCTCTGATACCTCAACCGTTACCCGGTCGTCTGGTCTTATCTGCATGGAAGTGCAGAGTGTTCTCACCCTCTTTCCACCCCTTGCCTCCTGATGCTACCAGCAGCATGTAAAGCCTCGGGTGCCTTGCAGAATGATTCTGTTACTCCGCCTCCCTCTCGACAAGCGCGGTTCCCCTTCCTAAGGTCTCACTCTGTAGACTCCTTGGATTCTAGATCCTATTCCGGATCTGATGTCCCATCCATCCTGCATATGCATATTTGCCTCTCCTCTGATGCCCTGACCTCTAGTAAGCAGTTCCACTCTTGATAAGGACTCCGGTATCTCTTCACGGTAAAGGCTATTTGGTGGCGGCTCATAAGCCAGCCACAGACTCGTTACGAAGCCTGATTCCCTGTTCTCTGTGTGGGCGGGCGGCAGGCCCTGAATCGCTCCTCCGTTCTCTCCCGTAGTGCTTGATTTTCTAACCTCTCTCTTTAATCGATAACAGCTCCCCCACATCTCAAAGTTCCTCGCTCCCTTGGATATATCCACCATGGTCGAGTCTAATCTCCCACCTGTCAAAAGAAATGGAAACGCTTCCAAGTACGGAGCTTCTCCCTGACCTATTAAGCAAGCAGTTCTCATGGGACCTTTCTTTGGTCCCTCTCTTTAATGACCGCTCCCCTTTAGGAGCAGCCGGCTGCACTACGGTAATTTCCTCCGTCTCGGCTTAGATCCTTTTTGGTAGCCCTATGTCAGCCCAAGAGAGTTTCTGAACTTCAAGCTTTAATGATTTTCCCAGTCCTTCCTTGGTTTTTAGTCGGACTGGTCTCCTCGACACCAACCCGGTCCTTCTGCTGGCGCTTCTACGGAATCAATTTGTCTTCAGTCATTAACCTCCTGTTTTCTTCCCTAAGTATGAAAACAAGGTGAATATAGGCTTCCTGCATATTACTGGTTACCCTTTTGAGGGTATTGTTCTTTGGCAAACCGATCTGAGGTCATGAGGTAGAGCAGGGCATTAGGGTGAGGGGAGGAGGGGAGCTTGAGCTTGGATCCATGGCAAACTATGTTCGGTCGGGATCGATGATCGGATCCATAACCACAGGTTGCAGACAAAATGAATACACCTACTCAGATGGAGCGTTATGTGAGGTGAGTAACTATTTCAGATTGTAAAAAAGCCTACCAGGGAGTTGCACATACTAGACAGTGTTTATGTTCCTAAAGAAATTGCTGATCTGAGGTTGGTGCTTTCATCTGATCTTCAACCCATGGGTTCGGATCCAACCTCTGATCAGATTCTGCAGCGTTTTTATAGTTTGGATCCAATAACTGAGCTCCTCCACTACCCACAAACAACCACTCCACCATTGCCCCAGATCTCACTTGCTGCCATCAGAGATGGCAGAGTTCCAGCGAGCTCCTCATTCAGTCAGTGTGCGTGTACTTTGAGTACAAACATCTTATTTTACTTTCTTTTCTTCTCTCACTATTTTTTTCTGCGAGTTCTCTGTAAGAAAAAAAACTTAGGTTTTTCGTTCTTTCTAGATCCTGCCATGTCTGAAGCCCCTAAAGCTGGTTTCAAGAAGTGTACAGGGTGTGGGCATAAGATACCCCCACACCCTGTGTGTTTATTGCCTGAGAACCGGTCACCTTGATTCCTCCTGTTCTATCTGTGCGAGCTTTAATTAGCATGTGCTGACGGACAGGTTGAATAAATTCATCTTAAATGGCCTGCTCCCTTCTTCCTCTGCTGCTCAGGCCTCCACCTTGGGAGCCCAAGCCTCCTCTAAATTGGCCCAGGACCAGTCAGCCAAGACTAAAGACCAGTTCGACAAGTCACCACAGGGAAAAGACGGACCCCAAAAACAGTTTGCGGAATCCAGGGCCTCAGTCTCCTCTTCCCAAGAGGAAGCATACTTCTCCCCATCCCACCACCCCAAGGTTCTCTTGTGAACCGGCCCCTCCCCGGACTTCAACTCTCCCAGACATCATTCTAGACTGGGATCTGTAGCTTTGTCATTCAGGTGCTTTCGCTCCTTTTCAGACACTGAGATGGACAGGTTGTTGATTCGCTTTCTGCATGCAGAGATGCCGATAGGGTTTCTACCCACTTCATATCCCTCCTGAGCCGTGAGCACCCAACCACAATTCCTGCTGATACCTCCTTTTCCGATCCAACCCTCTGCTTTGGAGCCCTCTGGTCTGAAGCACCTGAGTGTCAAATCATTGCCGATGAGTACTCACCTCGACGCAGACAGTTGCTCTGAGTGTTGGCTCCAACCCTCTCAGGGCTGATAGACTCTGAGCTGAGACTTCAGCGCTAGGTCTGAGGGGTGGGTGTCAGGCTCGAGGCTTTTGGGCCCATCCTTATCTCTTGGTACTTTGGCATTTGACAGCTCAGCTCCAGTGGCCTCCTTGGCACTGGGGTAGGGGAGTCTGGAGTTTCAATGCAGATTGCTTCAGCAGAGTTACCCTTAGATTCTCACTTTCCCTCGGCATTCAACGTGGTGTAGAGAGGCCCCCTCCTACTTCAGTGAGAGCCTCGACACATTTCATTTCCAGACATAGTTTATGCTCCCTCTGTATCTGTGCAGCAGGCATCCCTTTTGTCCTCTCAGGGGCTGCCTGTTGCTCAGGCCTCGAGCTCTATTCCACAGTTAGAATCCCGACAGTCTTCCGATGGCTCTCCAGATCTTTCCACTGAGGAGATTCACGGAAAGCAGAAGTGCAAGAGGAGGCACTTAAACTCTCCACCGGAGACCCTCAAAGATTTTGAGGATGAAGGGACCCCCAGATCCCCACCGGACTGTCTCCTTTGTAGACATTATAAAAATCCTCAGGTCTATCCAAAGCCCTAATCCGGAGGAATCTGTTTCTTGAGGCCTTTGCTTCAGGCCCTTCCACATCTTGGGTGTCCCCCCTGCACATCCTCTGGTCGATCTCATTTCTCACAGGGCATGGAAGGAGCCAGACAAGGTAGAGCCTATGCCCTGTCGTCCAGATAAGGTCCTCATTGCTTCCCAAGAACCAGACAAGGTCCTTATTGCTTCCCAAGACAGACCCCACTGGTCCAAGTGTATCCCTGTCGATGCCATGGTTGTTGCAGCAGCCACCAAAAAGGAACTCGCCCAGTAGAGTTCCACTGTTCATCCCCCTAAATGGGAGTCCAGGGCGTTGGATAGATTCAGAAAGCAGTTTTTTTCTTCAGCATCCTTCAGGGCACTGTACTATTTGGCCCACGTTACCAGGCTCCAGAGGGATTTAATTAAGGAAATCTCTGTCTCCTGCAGGGGCCACGCTTGAAGAGAAGAAAGCAAATCTCCTCCAAGCTGGCCACCCTTACCATTGTCTCAAATACCTCTATGTGACTGCTTGTGGCAGAAGGAACCTCTAGAACAGCCGGTTCTGGCATTACTATTAGGTGCCATGCTTGGATGCAGCTGTGACTTTTCTGAACTCTTTTATGGATCTGCCTTATTTGGTCCTTTCATTTGTGACCCACACTCTGAGTGAGAAAGACAGGAAGACACTTTCTGCTGTCAGGATCCACTTCACTACCTCGCAATGATTCTTCTCCAGGAATCAGCATGGTGGTAAGAAGTTGTGGTTCTGGATGTCCCACAGCTCTTCCTTTTAGTCTCAGGGAGTTTTCTCCAGAGGCAGAGGGGAAAACGGACGCTTCCCCAGGGGAGAGGGGGTCCGAGAAATCAGGGTTCCCGCAAACCTTTCTCTGAGGAGCCCTTCCACCAGCCCTGAAGTGTTGCCTGGCTGCTCCACTCTGGCATCAGTCAGGGGTTATCTATCCCTTCACCCAGCAGCCTGGGAAGAAATCACCACAGACTGGTATTGACCATATCCACAGGGTACAATATTCCTTTCTTATCCAAACCCATACCAAAAAGAGCCCTCCCTGGTGTTCCACCCAATCATTGGGAGGTCGCAGCCAGGGAAATTACCAGACTGCTAAGAAAGTCATCCAGCCAGTCCCCCCAGACCAGTCTGGATGAAGCATATACTCTAGTTTCTTTTTAGTGCCAAAGAAGATTGGAGACTTGATCGATTCTGCACCTTACCAATCTGAACAAATCAGTTGCCAAGACAAAATTCTGGATTGTTACTATTTAATCCATTCTCCCCA
The DNA here is from genome assembly GCF_019279795.1 of Protopterus annectens. Lineage (NCBI taxonomy): Eukaryota > Metazoa > Chordata > Ceratodontiformes > Protopteridae > Protopterus > Protopterus annectens. Next base: position 1,365,949,990 of record NC_056729.1, on the reverse strand, counting down.
TGTTACAGGAGAGTGACTGGATGTGCTCCATAGACCTCCAGGATGTGTACTACCATATAAAAATGGACAGAAGCTCCAGGAAGTTTCTCTGCTTTTGAATGGGAGCCAGTCATTTCCAGTTCTGAGTACTCCCCTGTGGTGTCACCACAGCCCCCAGGCTGTTCACCAAAGTCATGACAGTAGTAGCAGCTCATCTCAGGCTGCAGGGATTCCAAGCTTTCCCATTTCTGGATGACTGACTCATCGCTGCTTCCACTAGACATCAGCTTTTGCTAGCCTGGGATTATCTTCAACTGGCTTATTCCTTGGAATCTGTCAATCTCAGCAAGTCAAATCTTCAACCAGTACAACTTCTAGATTTTATAGGCGCACGCCTCGACACTCTACAATTCAAGGTGTTCTTACTGCCACAAAGAATTCTGTCATTACAACTTCACGTAAGGCAAATTTTACAAATGCCATTGACCCCGGTGAGTCTAGATCTTCAAGCCCTGGGTTCCATGACTGTAGCTATTACGATTCTTCCCACTGCTTATCTTCATATGAAAGTACTGCAATGGACCTTAGCGGTACAATGGTCTTTCTTTGATCTGTTTGTCACACCCAGTCCAGCTTTCAAAGATCTGCAAGGAATCACTAATGTGGTGGCTCCAAACTCAAAATCTCCTGGAGGGTTGCCCCTTCCTACCTCCTTCGGCCACGCTGACTACAGATGCCTCCCAGTTCGGGGTGGGGGAATTATCTGGGACAGAGTTCAAGGCATGTGGTCCTCCCTGGAAACCAATCTGCATGTAAATGTCCTGGAGATGAGACCAGTGCTTCTGGCGTTGCAAACATTTCAGACCTCTCTTCCGACCGAGACCATTGCTGTCCAGGTAGACAACATGGCTGCAGTCTGGTACATAAGCAAGGGGGAGCCAGGTCCTATCCTTTTTGTTGAGATGCCATAAGATTGTGGGTATGGCTGATCTCTTCCAACTGCTTTCTGATAGCAGTGCACATTCTGGAGACATCCAACATTCTGGCAGACAAGCAGAGCCGAATCCTGCTGATGCTCCATGAGTTGGTTTCTCAATCCAATAGTGGCGGAAGTGATCTTCCAAAAATGGGGTCAGCTTTGCTGCAATCTATTTGCCTCTCCTTCCAATGCAAAGTGCAGCAGATTTTTTGTCCTACCACCACCTCCAGGGTTATCGACGAGAGATGCTGTAGTTTATGCTTGGCCCCCTGTTTTTCTGTATGCTTTTCCCTCTGCCTCTTGTCCCAAAATTCCTTCAGAAAGCCATGAGGTTGAAGTGCAAAGTAATCCTCATCGCCCCTTCCTGACCTCAGCAAATCTGTTTTCCCACACTTTGGTCTCCTCTGATGTGTCCTCCCTGGACTCTGCATCTGCCTCAGGAGCTTCTTTCTCGCTCTTCCTGTCGCCCTCATCTGGGCATAGTCAGTCCCGGGTTGACAGCATGGCTGCTCCACTTCCAATGATGGCTAGAGTTCCCGTGCTGTCCTCCCCAGTAAAAGCATATCATTTTAGCAGCTCACAAGACTTCCACTAGAAAAACTTATGCTAGCAAGTGGAAGAGAATTTCTATCTGGGTGCAGCAACATGAAAAAGTCAGTGTAAAGCTAATTGGAGTGATACATTCAATGTGGAAAAACTGCAGAAGGAATGAGGCAAGTTTTGAAAGAAATTCTGTGAATGCAAAAAATCAAAAAAAAAAAAAGGGCTTTACATCAGAGTCTAGGCACACACCATTGGGAGGTTATTTCCATAAGAACAAGATACTTGATTAAGCTGAGAAACAATATAAGAAATGGAAGAGAGGTCGAACTGCAACTTTAAAAGCTAAATAAACAAGCCGGGCAGGAAAATTTACAGTGCGAGACAAGATCAAGAGCAATTTGATAATTATATAAAGATATGTTGAGCATAATAGCAAACCATTTTATGCATAAAGATATGGTGGAAGTAAAGACATACAGTTGATAAACTGTGTGTAGATTCTAAAGTTTATTCCCTGACACAGCTGATTATAGATATAATTACAAAATCTTATACAGACTATAGTAACATCCAGGTAACTTCAGCTACTAAAATCAAATTGGATTATATTGAAAAAGAACTGTGCAAACTGGACCCAAACAAAGCACAGGGAGGAGACAAAATAATGACCTGTGAACACTTTGGCACTCACAGTAGCATTATATCTGCTATTTACTAGGCTGTATAAATATGGGGAGATTCCTCAAGACTGGGGACGTGCAGTTGTTAAACCTGTCTTTAAGAGAAAGGGAAGTAGGACAAACCCAGAGTCATACAGACCAATACGTTTACTTTCTTATTGGAGAAAAATAATGGAAAAGGTTATATTGGATAAATTGTCAAAATTGGAAAGGTTGGGACTTGAAACCATGTATACCATGCATATGTTGAAAATACATCTGTTACTACATGTAATCTGATGTATAACAATGTAATAGCTATGAATAAAAGCTCAATGATATTTAACTTCAGCACTGGATATTGAAGTAGACAAAATGCTTAACCTTTCTAAATTTTTTACAACAAATTGTTTCAAGTTGGACTGTGATAATAAAATAGTGACATATACCAACTATTGGATTTTGACATCCTTGAGCAGCTATTGTTTTTGTTTAAATCCAGAGGAGGTTAGAAAAGATTGAGAAGAGAGACTGGATAAGCAATTCAGAAGGAAACTGTGTGGGCATATGTGTGGCTCCAAAATAAGCAACAACGTCTAGAAGATTTAGAATATTTGCTTGGAAGTATTTGTATAGGTGTTTTATAAGCAAGCAGATTCCAAAAAATTTTTCTTCAGGTACTTTGCAAATGTTGGAGGTGTGATGGGGAAGAAAAAAGTAACTGGGAACATATGTTGTGGGAGTTTGAGTTGGCAGAATTTTAAAAATTCCTTAGAGTACTCTGCTCAAAATATTGGTTGAGAAAATAGGTACTAAGGAAAAGATTTTTATTTTATTTTTTTTTTTTGTGTGCTAGGGTTACAGGATCTGAATTGGCTTGGCATAATAAGGCCTTAAGTTTGATTTCTGTTTCTTACTATTTTTTTGGCAGGCACTAGAAGTTAGTCTAAACCAACCATATTTGAAGAAGCGAGTATTATAACAGAGTTAAAGAAACTGGAAGTGGGATCATTGGAAAGGGGTAGGAGCAAATTATTTCACATTTGTTAACCAGTTTAGTCCAACTGAGTTTACAAACCCATTTTCAGTGGAGGCCTGAGAGGAAAAGCCCCAGAAAACATAAGTAAAGATAAAGTGACAATATACAAATATTAAATCTCAAAAAATAATTGTAAAAAAAAAAGTTAACTATTTACATTGCATTGATGGTAAGCAACCAATTTTCAGCGGAGGCCCAAGGGAAAAGAGCCTCAACAAACATAAGCAAAGGTAAAACATATAGGACAAAAATTATTAAAAATAATGCAAATAAGAAATTAATTATAAAGAGAGAGACCAAAAGAAAAACATTATGATCATTAAGGGTTGCACTGATAGTAGTGATCTAAAATTTACTACATATGAGAGTTAAAAGAAAAAGGTAATAGTCAAAAGGACACTGTATAGACATTGATAGGTAATGGGGGGTTGGTGTGAAGAATGGGAGGGGGAAAGAAAGGAGGGGGCTATAATAGTAGAGCTAAGGGTTTAGGAGGTTAGTTTAAGCAGAAGTTACTAACCTAACAAAAAGAAAGGAGATGCAACAGGTTATATAGTAGGACAGACTAAGACTACGTGTGGTCAAGGCAAGGGAATAATTTCAGGTTTAATAGGTGGGATTTAAGCTCCTTTTTAAAACAGTGAAAGGAAATGTTGAATCTAATATGGAGAGGGTTTGTTCCAATTTAGTGAGACAGTATGTTTGTAAAGTAGTTTGCCAATATTCCTTTTGGGTTTATAAGCGGAGAGAAAATTGCTCATCAGCACTCCAGAGATGCCAGGGGGAAGAGTAGAGAGTAACATGGGAGGTGAGAGCAGGGCAGGCAGAGGGATTGTTGAGTATGGAAAAGTTAGTGTGGAGTTGCAATTGTAGGAAAAGGTGTGGAAATTCCCGCCACTGAAGGTTTAGTGAGAGGCAGAGAGGTGAAGAGAGTGGTTGGTTTAGACGAAATCTGGCAATTTTGTTGTATGTTTGTTCCAGTTTCTACATTGAGGCAGTTTGGATATTGGTAAGGTGGGGGAAGTGTATAGAAGACTAGGTAAGAGAGATGCCCGAACAAGTGTGTGTTTAGTGGCTGTAGTGTGGAATTTCTTTCTATAAAGTAGTCCCAAATTTTTGGTGGGTTTTTGATGGCCTATTGTATGTGAAAGTCAAATTTTAGTTGGTGATCAGTTACCCAAAGAAGTGTGGTGTGTGAGGCAGGGGAGATGGTGGTGCCATCTAGGGAGGAAAGAGAAGTGGGATTTAAGGTGAGTGTCTGAGGTAGGTAGAGTTGTTGTCCTGGAGTTGAGGATTAGTTGATTGCTTCTGAGCCATTTTTCAGCAGAGATAAAGGAATTGTTAGTGTATGTAGTTCAGAGATATTATTGGAGATAGATGAGAGAGTAGAGTCATCTGCGTATTGTATTACAGATGAGACTGCAAGATGAATGTAGGTTGTTGGTAAAAAGTGTTGAAAAGGAGCAGTCCAAGTATGGAGCCTTGGGGTACTCCTGTTTGAACAGCAAGGAAGGGTGAGAAAGCCTGCTGCCATCTAACAGCTTGCTTTCTGCCAGTAAGGTAGGATTGGAACCAGCCAAGAATAGAACGAGAGAGGTTTAGATCTGAGAGTTTAAGAAGGATGCAATGAGATGACAGTGTTGAAGGCTTTATAGAGATCAAGGAATAGACAGGAGAAGGAGGTAGTCCCCAGCTTCTGCAACTGTTTGAGTGAAGGATAGTAAGGCAGTCAAGGTGCTGTTTAAGGTGGAAACCACGTTGCAATAGGGCAATTAGGAGATTTTTGTGAAAGATAGTTGAGTATGTATACATTTTTCAAAGATCTTAGAAAGCAGTCAGAGAATAGCGAATGGTCTATAGTTAGAGGGTTCAACAGAGTTGCCACCTTTGTACAGAGGAGTGTTCTAGAATGATTTCCATATTTCTGGTACGGTAGGTTCCTGAATGGAGCAGTTTAAGATAGATACAGGATATGCAATAGTCAGCAGCAGTTTTCAGAAATTGAGGGGGGAGTTTATCAGTGGAGGGAGAGCATAGTTTTAGTTTAAGAAGCAGGGATTTAATATAGTTAGAAACAAGTCGCAGGGTAAAATGATGAGAGACTGAGGAGAATAGAGGTTTAGTGGGAGCTGAGGATAACACACAAGAGTTGGGATGAGGAATTACCAGAGGGTAGGAGTTTAGAGATGCTGTTTGTTGAGCAAGTCTGCAGTTTCAGAGGAAGAATGATGGGGGAAAGGGTTGGGGATGGTAGGAGAACCAGTGCAAAGCAGGGAGTTGATAGTATTCCAGATTTTTTCTCCAGAGTTACATAGGAACAATGAAAATTGTGGGAGTAATACATGCAGAATAATGTTTTGGAGGAGTGAGGTTTAAGGGAAAGAAGGAATTGAGCAATTTATGTAATGTTGGGTTGATTGTATAGAATGCGATGCAAGTTATACCTGAAGGTTGATTGAGCAAATATGACTCCCTTGAGCTTCTCACCATAAGCAAAGTCCCATGTCATATTGCATGTTACGGGGTGCCAGCTATGGCCCAAAGAACCAACACCACTTGCTTAAATAAATTACCATCCATCATCTCGGGTGATTTCAGCTATCCTTAATAAAAAATGGAAAAAATACACAACCCCAAACATGTAGGCCTAAAGATTCCGTAACATTAGCACCCTGATCAAGCGGGTTCATACTACCAGTAGGGCTGCAAACATCCTTGGACTGTTCCCCAAAAACATGGGGGAATGTTGCACCCCACAGTGTAACTTTGTACCTCAGAGCTGTCTACTTAAAATAAAAGTAAAGCTTGGGGCACCGCATAACCCTGAAAGTTTAAGAATTGTTGACAAACTGGCAGAAATTTAAGCCCCACAACCCCCCAAACCCAGGGAACACAGCTGCCTTATGTGGCGGCGGTCACAAATTCCCTGTCTAGTTATATATACAGCTGCATAGAGGCAACAGTGTCTACCTGAAATAAGTACAGGACAAGCTCCAAAAAAAAAGCCATTAGCGTAAATGGCTGTATAACAAAAGGAAGAAGGTGATGTCTAAAAAAAGAAGTGCAAGGCAAGAACTCCCTCATCGATCTTGGTAAGCAACTTGGGGGGACCAAGTCTACTAAAGTCAAATTTGAGGTAAAAGTAGCCTCCCAGGTGAAGGACAATTACAAAGTGATGTCCACTATTGCGATATTTGCTATAGAAGGGTTGTCCTGCCCTGGGCAGCCAAATGCTCGGCCAGTATTAAAAAAAAAGCCGAAAAGATATCTTTGCGCTGTATGTAGCATTTATGCTCCCTGCACAGAATGTAGGGCATAGGACCGTAGAGAGATAACTAGCTAGAACTTTTGCCTCCAATTTGGACGCCATTTTGCCAGTTGGTTTGAAAGCTTTGTTGCTGTACTGAATATTTAGCAACACCAGATGAGTGTTTACTTTCTTGCTCTTGTATTACTACCAAGAGCTGATGTCACCCAAGAGGGGAAAATGTCAGTGTGGGAGGCAGATTCCCATAATGTGATGGTCATGAATAGTATTTCTTTTGTTTGGGCGCTTCCCACGACCATACCTCTTATAGTATCTGTAAGGTATTTGTGCCTACAACACCTAGAAGCAGTTTGTCTTCCTGGCCATTTATCTTGAAAACTTGTGGCTTACAGGGTGCCATGGCAGATTCCTTAGTCTTTAACCCTGAGATACTCCCACTTGGTAAGAAGGCCAAGAGGTCATGGCCGGATTCTTTAGCTATCCACCTTCCATCAGCTGTCCCTTTAAAAAGCAGACAATTGCTCTGTAGGTCATTCGCTGTTTCATTGGATTCCTCTGCTGTGTCCCCTCTGGAGGCCGGCATGGCTCTGTCTTTTTGAATGTTCTCTGAGGCTTTGCAGTCTTCTGCTCCAGACGTCGAGGGGGAACTGCTGGTGATTCACTGAGGGTCCTAGAGGATTTCTCCAGAAATTGCTCTGGGGAAGTTTCGGGTTCTCTTAAATCTCTCTAAGGGTTGGAATCTCTAGTATTTGTAGGGCTGATGTCCCTTCTAAGAAAAGACAAAAGCTGAAGCATGTTTTGGTCTGTCCTATGGATTGTCAAAGGAAATAGTTTATTCAGAGCTTGTTCTTATCCTTAATGGCCCTAATGCCTCCTCGAGGGGTTTCAGTACCCGCTCCTCCTTGGTCCTCTGTCCATTCTAAATGGCTTGGGGAACCAGATTCCTCTGAGAATTCCCTGTGTGGTGAAGGTTCTTTATCCTCTTCAGATGCCTTTGGCTTATGGTTCTTATGAGGAGTCTGTTAGCCCTGAGTGTCGACTTTTGAGGAATTGTCCTTTGGGGGCACAATTACTAGGATTATGCAATTCTTTAAGTGGGATTCTCAAGTGTCTGATATTCAGAGAAGGTCTTATGAGTTGCTTCAGGTGGATACTCCTAAACCATCAACAGTTCCTCCTGTGTTGGCTGCCTTGTTAGATACTTTCATTGCTGTTTCCAAGTTGCCTGATCCTAAGAAACCTGATAGGTTCTATAAGGTTCCTGAAGATTGGATTATTTAAATGTCTTTCTGCTGATCCTGCTATAGTGAGTTCTGACAAACCTTCCAAACTTTTGCCTTCTGATAAAGATAGTAGGGCAGTGGAGAGGAATGGCAAAGTTTACAGTGCTTCTACTTTGGCCTTTAGGGCTATTTAAATACCATACCCATATGACCAGGTATGCTCTGGCCTTGATTGGTCAAGCCTGTCAGGTTATCGCTGTGCTTCCTGATTCTGATGGCAAATCCACTGCCTTATCTTAAGTTCTGCTTTGTGTCTTGCCACCTATGATGCTACTGGCACCTCTTCTAGGGCTGTAGCTTTTGGGTCCATCATTCAGCTTTATTCTTGGGTTTGTCTCTGGTCTCTTCCTTGTGTCATTATGGCCAAGTTGTTAGATGCTCCTTTGGATAATGCACATCTTTTTGGGAGTAGTGCTGCTGCTGTTTGTCACTTCAAGAGAAAAGCAAAGCCTTGCAAGATCTTAAATGCATTTTTTGTCTTTCCTGTCCCAAAGTTCCCAAGGAAGTATCCTTCTAGATCTGCTCTTGTTCGTAGGCAACCCCTCCCAGACCTGTAAAGGGCAGGGTGGGTGAGAGAGGGGTGGGGCTCCCTCTGCTAAGCCTTCTCGGATTTCTTTGACCCAGAAGCCTCTCTTTATCCGATAAGCCTGCTTCTCTTTGACCATTTGCACCCCCCCACCTCATCACCACCACCACCTTTAGACCAGATTCCTTTGTCTTGCAAATTGGCATCTCATCACTTCAAGACTCTTGGGTTCATTCTGTCATCCGTCAAGGTTACTTCAGGATATGGAAATCTCTCCCTCCTTTTTCAGGGATTCCTCAACCTCTAGAGCAACTTCCTCATTTCCTGGAGGTTCTATGGCCCCTGTCAAACCAAGGGAGGACCATCCAACCTGTCCCATTTCCCAAATAGGAAAAGGTCTTTATTCCAGGATGTTCCTGGTTCCTCAAAGAGGACACTTGGAGACCTATTTTGCATCTCTCCCAGCTCAACACCTTTCTCAAGATCCCTTCTTTTCAGATGCTTACTCTTCAAACGCTTGTTTCCTCTCATTAGCCCAGGATTTTCTGGTGCCCATGGATCTGAAAGATGCTTACCTTCATATCCCTATTCACCATCTCTTAAGGAAGTTTGTTTCTCTGCATCTTCCTCTCATTTTTTGTTCTCTGCTTTGCCCCTTGGCCACTGTACTGCCCAAGGGTATTTGCAATATGCCTAGCTCCTGTTATTGCCTTCTGCAGGCTCCAAGGCATTCAGATCTTTCCTTTTTCAGATGACTTGTGCGCCTTCTCCCAGTCTATTGTTGCAGAATCTGCACTTCACATCTCTTTCCTTCAAAGTCTGGGATTTATCAACTTCCAAAAGTCCGTCCTGACCCTTCCCTCATGGTCATGTGTATGTGCGATGCAGAATTCAGACCGTACCAGTGTTGGCCTCTTTTCCCTCCTCTAAAGGTTCTGTTGACAGCCTTCTTTCATCCTCCTTCCTCTTGACTGCCATGCCAGCCAGGGAGTTTCTTTGGGCCCTGGGATTCAAGGCCTCTTCTGTTCCGATGCTCCCGCTTGCCAGACTGCATATGTGAAAACATGATGGTACTTCAAATCAGCTTGGCTGCAGTATCACCCTCTGAATTTGTGTACCTCTCCTTCCCTGTTTCAAGAAGGAATTTGAATGGTAGATTTGACAGTTCGCTGTCAACCCAGGCTGGCTTTTCAAACTCCATTCCCTTCTCATGAGCTGTTCACTGCTGCCTCAGATATGGGGTGTGGGGGGCATGTCATGATCACCTAAAGATTCAGGGTCTTTGGCCACCCAATCAGACATTGGGTAATACCAGCATCAAAAAAATGAGAGCTCTGATTCTGGCCCTTCAGACTTTTTCACCCCATGTTCTTTCTCTTTCTAAGCCCCTTGAAGGTATACTCTGACATCACTACAGTGATGTGTTATGTCAACTAGTAGAGGGGCATGAAAACTTACCTCTTCTGTTAACTCTTCAGGTAGTATACATTCCTTCAATGCACAGTCTTGTGGCAGACTCTGAGCAGGTCAAAACCCCAGGCTCACGAATGGTTGTCAGACATATTTATGGACATTGTCCATCGGTGGGTTTTTCCTCCGGTAAATCTTTGCCTCCCCTCTGAACAAGCAGCTTCCTCTCTCCTGTTCCTGGTGCCATGCCATCTGGTGTGGAAGACGGGCGCCCTTTCCTTTCATGGGAAGGGGGGTTTCTTTATGCTTCTCCCTCCTGTTCCTCTACTGCAAAGAGTCCTGCAGAAGATTCATCTGGACTCCCCAAAAATCGTGCTAGTGACTCCCTTTTAGCCGAGGCAGCACTGGTTCTCCCCCTCTTAATCCATCTGACCAGGGGCAATCATCATAAGTTACTTCACTGAGTGCATCTCCTAATAGAGAACAAGGGGTGTCTCATAAATCCTCACTTGTCCACTCTGCAGCTGACATTGTGGGTGATTCTTTTTATCCCTTTTCAGGTATTTCAGGCATCTTTTCTGAGGACATGCTCAGGGTTTTACAAGAGGCAAAGAAACCCTCAACCAAGAAATTGTGTGTCCAAATGGAAAAGATTGTCTGGTGCCATGCTCGTATCCAGGACACTTATTCATTTGGGGTCTCTGGTCTATTTGTGAGTTGCTCCAGTCTAGCTTGGCCTGTTATGTGATGGCCCACTTGTCAGCCATTTCTGCTAGTCTGCCTTTGAATTCTACTTTGACTTTTCGTTTTGAGTTCAAACAATTTCTTAAAGGCATCCTGTATATTAGGCCTCCAAGAAAACCTGTTCCTCCTCCTTGGGATCTTAATTTTGTTTTCTAAAAATTGACTGATTCATTTTAAGCCTGCAGATTCTGCTGCTTTGCACCATTGTACTGGAAGACTGTTTTCTTGCTGGCTTTTACTTCTGCTCGTAGGCTTTCTGATCTCCAGGCCTGTATGGCTATGCCTCTTTTTTTTGTTTTTTCCACAGGGACAGGGTGTTTTCATATCCTTTTATGCCCAAGGTAGTAAATGAGTTGCCCTTAAATCAGTTGGTAAAACTGCCTTTTTTTTTCCATCTGTCTGCTAGTGAGTGTGTCCTGCATATGTTGGATTTACACAGACAGCTGAGGTACTATTTGGATAAAACCAGGTCTATTCATATGTCTGATCAGCTTTTTGTTTCCTTTCATCCCAGGTCTTTGGGTTTGGCTGTTTCTAAGCAAACCATCTCCAAGGCCATTTCTTTGTTCTTTTCATGACAAATCTCTATCTGCTTCTATTGGAGCTCAGTGCACTAGTGCTCTTGCCTCTTCCTGTGCCTTTTTCAAGGGGTTGGACACCATTTCCATCCATGAAGCTGTTACTAGGTCTTCAGTGCATACCTTTACTAAGCTTTATAAGTTGGATAGGTTTTCTAGGGCAGAGCAGGTTTTGCTGAAATCATTTTATGTGGGTTTGTTGAGGGCTTCTCAGCATTCCACCTCCCATCCTGTTTTTTGAGCTTTTTTTTGCTGTCCTTTCTATAACAAATGATAATGAAGGACCGTAGTACAGCTGTGTAAAATCTTACCATAACAGTAGATGTCCTTCTCTTTACTTTTGCAGTATTCACTCCCTGCCTCCAACCCCCTCTTTTGTTCTGCATTTTTTTCCTTCTTGATATGCATGGGTCCCTTTGTTCTGTGGCAGCTGTCTTCTGGGGCAGTTCAATTCTAGATGGTTGTGTCTGTATGTCCCTTTTATGCCATACTTTCTTGGGGGAGCATAAATGTGATGTACACTGCAAACAAGATTTCTCTTAGGCTTTTTTATATTGGCCAAGCATCTGGATGCCCACAGTGGAACATCCCTTCTATAACGAATACTACAGCAGTGAAGAGGCCAGCTATTAAGATTTTGCTCAACTGTACTTCAGTTTTGTCTGCAGCCTTATAGGAATTGATTCAAAATGGGGTCACCTATACTGAGCCAGAGGATGTAGCTAATCTACTTCATAGGTTCATACTAGGCTATCTGCCCTAGGGCTTTTATAAGCCTAGCCAGAGTATGTTTGGCTTTCACCACCCATTTTAAATGAATTTTGCTATGCCCTTTTCGAGGTTAGTATACTGTGCCTCTGTCTAACAGTGATACAGAAGTGATACCCGGGGTAAACCTACGATCTCCCATCCACTCAAGATTCCTCTTGAAGAGAGTCAATGAGGGACTCTGTCTAACCTGGACTGGGATTTTATTCCAGAATGAAGGGATTCTCTGGGTTATGAATCTATCCCTCCAGCATGTCCTATTTATTTCAGTGCTGAGGTTCAAGTCTCTCAAGCGCGTGGCTAAATGGGATTTGGATTTTCTGAGGTGCAGCATGTCCATTAATTCCAGGTTGGACATGGCTTTATACGTCAGGCACAGATCGCCTCTGAGCAGACGGTATGCCACTGAGTAGAGCTGGAGTTTCTTTAACCGGGCAGCATATGGCATCTGTTTGAGCCCTTTGATCCTTTTGGTGAGGTACTTTTGGGGTCTTTCCAGTTGCTGCAGGTGTCTGGTAAGGTACATCCCAAAAGGGGCATTGTACTCCATTATGGGCCTGATGAGGGGTGAGTAAAGAGGCACAATGACCTCCCCTGATCTAGATGTGAATCCCTTCATGATTAGGTGGGCTATATAAAATGTTTTTCTAACCAAATGAGAGATTGCTATGAACTTGGGTCCTCAGGTCCCTAATTACTTCTTCTGTACTTAATGGATTACCACCTATGTGGTAATTTGTGGGCACTTTGTTTTTGCCAAAGGGGATGACTATACACTTTTTGGCGTTTAGCTTGAGGCCATGGCTCTGGCACAATTTGTCTGTTTCTATGAGGCCCTTTTGGAGGATGCTTGTGTCAGCTGGAGAGTCGATTATGGCGCCCAGTTTGCAGTCATCTGCGAACTTGGTCAGCCACAGTCCTTCCGTGTTGGCCTGTACCTCCGAGAAATATATACCAAACAAGAGAGGTCCCAGGACTGAGCCTTGTGGGACGCCACTTGTAACTGGTTTGGTGTCTGACATGGCTCCAGCAATTCTAACCATGTAGGTTCTGTCCTTGAGCCAGTTTGCAACCATCTAGTGACAGAGGGGTTTATATTTAAGCTGGTGAGCTTATCTATAATGCCCGAGTGGGGTATTGTATCAAAGGCTTTTGCGAGGTCCAGGTAGGCTATGTGGACCACCTTCCCCTCGTCAATGGCCTTGGTGACTGTTTCAAAGAAATCAACCAGGTTTAAGAGGCAGGATCTGCCCTTAACAAAGCCGAACTGGGTAGGATCCAGTGTCTGTAGGTCCCCAATATCTTTATTTATGAGGTCCATGATGATCATTTCCATAGCTTTGCAGACCAAGCTAGTCAGTCTTATGGGGCGATAGTTTCCAGGATCTGTTGAGGCACCACCTTTGAGGAGAGGGACCACTGTTGCTGTACACCACTCTTTGGGTACATATCCTGTAGTAAGGCTGAGATTGAACAGTAGTTTAATGTTTGGGTTTAGCTCTTCTTTGAGTTCATGTAGGACGCAGCCCAGGACCCGTCTGGTCCCATTGATGCTGTGGTTTTTGCTTTGGAGAGGGCGGCTCTTAATGAGCATCTGAGATGTCAGGGGGGCAGCACTCTGCTGGGATAGATATTTGCCCTTTTGGTGGGGGGGGGGTTTGCGCTGAACCTGTCAGCTAGCATGTTGGCAATGTCTGTGGGTTTGGTGTATTTTTTGTCATTTTGGACCAATTCTGAGCATATCTGGGAATTCCCACCCAGGTTACTAACAACTAAAGAAAGCCTTGTGATTATCCTTAGTGTCCTGTGCAATTTTTCTCTCAAAGCTGGCCTTAGACGATTTTGAGTGCCCGTAGTTTTTTGCTAATAGTGATCAGAGATGCCTTCCCTTTTTGGGATTTTGCTCTATCAATGTAGTAGCTTCCTCCTTGTATTGTATAGTTTGTTTATGGCTGGGGTCCACCAGACAGGACGTCTGCCTTTGGAGGATTGGGTCTTGGTTTTGTTTGGGATTGCATGATCCATGCATTCCTGAAGGTGTTCATAGAATGCATTTATAAAGGATTCTGCGGTCTGGGACGTATTTTCCACAGGCCCAGGGGCTTTGAGGGATTCCACCTCCGTTTTTGAGGAGTGTGAAATTTGCTTTAGAGAAGTTTTCCACTGTGGTTTTCTGGGCAGGGGGTGGAGTCGGGATGTGAATATCCAGTGAGATTAGTTTATGGTCTGATCTTACCAGTGAGGGATACACTTCTGGTCTGGAGCATAAAGTCCCCATGTTGGTGATGATCAGGTCCAGTATGTTTTCCCCTCTTGTGGGAGTGGTAACAAGTTGTTCCATAGCATTTGAGTTTATAAATTCTAGGAACCTTTGGGCTAGGGTGTTGGAGCTAGAGTAATGCTCCCAGTCTATGTTTGGGTAGTTGAAGTCGCCCAATATAATGGTGTTTGGAGAGACCTTCATATTTTCCAGTGTTCTCAGGAAGGCCGAGTGGGGTTCCTGGGTTTGGGAGGGTGGTCTGTAGCAGGCTATAAACTGGAAGGCAGTTTTACCCACTGTTAGTTGCACATGGATAGTCTCTGATGCTTCGTTCTGTGCCACCAACCTGGAGGTGTGGGTATCTTTGATGAATATTGATACTCCCCCTCCTTTTGTGGTTCGGTCCCAGTTTTGGGGCTGAAAAACATGGTATGAGGTATAACCTGGTAGTGCTGGGGTGCTCTTGGGAGCCTTGAACCAGGTTTCTGTTACTGCACAGATATCGATGATCTCCATGCTAAGGAGAGTTTTGAGTGCGTGCATCTTGAGGTTTAGACTTTTGGCGTTGAGTAGCATTACTCTTGGTTTCTTATCCCTTGTGATACCTATGGAGGTGGGTTTGTCTTTTGAGCCTTGCCTAAAAAAAGGCATTATGGGGGTAGCAAGAGCCTTTGCCAGTATCCGAAAGCCCAGGGGTGACAGGTGCAAGCCGTCCCTAGCGAAACATCATGGCTTGTCGAGCATGTCATCCCAGGCTGAGAGGCATTGGATCCCCTTTGAGTGACACCAATACTTAAGCCAATTGTTGAAATTGATCATCTTGTCTTCATGTTGTGGCATCATTCTTGGTGTGGGTAAGATGCTACTCAAGGTCAGGGTCATACCAGCCTGGGCTACATGTTCAGAGAGCTCCTCTTGTCTCCATGTAGTCCAGGGAGGTATGTCTCAGGTCATTCACACCAGCATGGACAATGACTGAGTCATATTTGTACTTGCCTTGGAGTGACCTGAGTGCTTGTGTTATGTGGTTACTGGTTCATAAGTTCAGCACCAATTTTACCCCCCCACCCCACCCCCCTTCACCACCAGACACTACTCAGGAAATTTCCTCGACCATAACCCTCCCAACCATCACTTGAACAGGTCATAAAAACATTCTCCAATGCCAAAAATACACTGCATCCTTGGGACCTGATATCCCAAGTTACAGCCTCAGTAGCATAAAATATGACCTAGCATCAGTAATACTCGAACTAGGGACCTAAACTTTCCCTGCAAAATAAGACATTGTACAGACAATGTGTCTGAGACTGCCCACTCTTTGGAAAAGGCTTACCATTTAAGTGAAGCAAACTTCTGTACACCTGTTCATGTATAGTATGCATCCATGGATGGAGAATTGTAAATTTTTCTCTGCCCAGACAATTGTGTGTCTGTTAGAGGAAGCTTTTGATTCTACTCTGTTGTAGCTAAGGCCTGTCAATCTGAGAGAGGTGTTTCAGTTAGTTACCTCAACCAATTTACTGTCAGGCAAAGTTTCTCTGCTGCAATTTAATTTCCTATCCCAAGTTACTTTTCCAACATAAGACACAAAATTGAAGCTGTATTTTTTTTTCTGTTAAAGTATCCCTGCCTTTTTCCACAAATAGTCTGCGTAAGCTTTGACCATATTTCTCACTTCATTTATACAGTTGTACATCAGAAAATAATTTATTTGTAATTCAGCCAGCTTGGTACCAGGCAGTTGTTTCAGCCGCTCTGCAGGTATCTCCTTTTCAGATTTGCAGTGCAGAAGATGCACCACTTTACCTTATTTGGCCCTTCAGAACTCCCCAGAGTTGTAATAAAAATGTTGCCCGTTGAGGATCTAATCTGTTAGAGTAATAGGTGTACTGCTGACTTCCTAGTTTAAGTCAAAATATCTCTAAGACCCATGACCAAAGTATAAACTACCACGTCTTCCCCCTTCTAGGACAATATAGCTCTGGGTCCAATTCTTACTTTATTAACAGGGACAGCTGCATCCCATTCTCAAAAGAACATAGCTAGGCCTTCTACAAATTACAGTTTTCCCGAATTTTAAAAGGAAAATCTATCTGATGTATCTGACAGCTAATATGCTATAAACTGATAGACATATTGTGATCATTTAGTCATTAGTTCCTTCCTAGAATCCTTGGTCATTTCTTAAAAACCTTTGACAGCTAGATGGCAAGAGAAATTAGAAGCATCAGATTTATATGCCTTGTTGCTTGGAAAAGAGAGGCCACACTGTATTCCCAGTAGCCTTTAATACCTCATGCTGCAAATGAGTTTCTTGCAGTGGTGCCATCCAAGGTTTCAACTAAGGAATCCAGTATCAGTTTTTTATGGTACTAGTTAACCTGCTAGCATTCTACGTAATCACACAGGCTAAATGAAAGCATTTGTTCATGTTACACACTGTAAAAGCATTCCTTATCCTGTGTGAAGCACAGTGGGTTGTAAGGGAAAAAAAATTCATTTAACTTTAAAATCATTGCAGTAATAAACGGTGCTAAAATCATTAATGCACACTTTCTTAATCCAGTCCTGCCTACTATTTCAGCATTGTTTAACATTCCAAGTAAACACTCATGCTTGCACAGTTACCCTTTAATAACTGAACTTTGCCATTTATTGATTTACTTCACAGTAAGGAACATCATTTGTTCCATGGCCCTTTATATCAGTGTTACTCTTCTACCAACATAGCGAGCTAACCAGTTAGCTGTATGTACTCAATTAAACATGCTGCCTGGTAAGGGAATTTCCTTATTAATTATAAAATAGGTGTGCTTCCTTTAAGATTTACATTGGCTAGAACCTACCCAATTGTTTTTACTATAAAAATGGCAGTCATTACTGAAAGTGACTGCAACATAGATAAGTGTAGGGTGTGCTATTAAATTTCCTTTTCTTTAGGTAGAACTTAAACAAAGTAGTAGTATGAAGAGGCCGTCAGTGGCCCACAGTTAATGCTACCTCTCAAAATTTATCAAACTAAATATAGCCACTTGCACAGAAGCAATAATCCCATCTAAAATCCAAGGAAAATGTTTAATCCCTTACTGAGATTGCTGTAACCCCGTACTTGACCCAATGCTGTATGAACAAACAGTAAAGCTGTACATTTGACATTGCCCACAGTCACTTTTCCAGTGTAAAATGATCATAGTACCCCATGTACGTGGCCAACATAATCAATCAGCAGACTGTCTTTTCTGCTTTCTTTTTGTTTCCCATCACCTGAGCAAGTGTAGACCATGTGGGGCTGTCTTCTAGATTACCATCAGGGGCGGTTCACATTTTTTCTCACTGCCCCCAACGTGCACCTGACTAGGTGCTGGGGAGAAGTGTGCAGTGGGCCATCCATTGAGGGGATCCCATCACTTTTACAAGGGACATAACCTCCACCACTGTCCCCTCCTCTTGAAGCACATGGGGGTTGTGTCTGCAGTTTTCACCAGGGAGAAATCCTCCTCCCCTTTCTTCCCAGGCTACTCCAGTGTTGGGATTGCTGCTAGAACCCAGTCACTTTGGTAGCAGTCAGGCCTTTCATCCCTCTTCTCTAAAGAGCCAGACACGACATGTTCAGTTCTTGCTGCCCCGTGTGTCTCTTGCCTGAAAAAAATGGAAAGGCCATCTCTTCAGTCATTTCAGAGCTTTAAAGATGATGTCCAAATAATTTGTTAAAAAGATACCTATAAGCAGATGGCATCTTTGTTAATGGGATCGCAGTCATGAAAAAGGATGTTTTATTGTTAAAATATACTTTTAAAAGTACCAAAACCAAGTCAGTGAACCATGAATGCCTGTAGTTGTCTCCCACTTCATACAATTTCCCATTTCTCAACATTGCTAAAATGTGTCATTTTATAAAAAATGACTGGAATAAAAAATTGATCCTTTTCTGTCATAAGTAGACTCCTGAAAGCCAGTTCAAACCGCCAGATTCTGCTGCATGGATGAGACAGTTGAAAGTTTTTTCTGTCTGGTATGCTAGTCACATGAATATTTTTCATACTGGTTCTAATTTCCTGGTCAACTTTTTTTGAGTAAAGTTCAATTGTTACAGAAACATTTCTTTCACATAATTGTTTTCTTGCTGTGACTGTTCAGTAGCCTTTGCATGTGCACTAAACGCCACTGTAACCTCTTCATGACAGCTGAAGCAATGTAGCTATCCCATTTCCTACTCATTAAGTCATTGGCATTAGCTGGGAACATTGTATGCCTCATCATTACCTGTTTGTTCATGCAAGCCCCTGGACTGCTGTTGTAGCCTAAGCACCATCTATTTTGCAGTCTGCCACTTTGCTAAGCTTCCACAATCAACCAGGAAGTTTGTAAATAGTCACAAACACATCATCAGAGATGTCTGGACTTCAAAAGTTAGTCCACACCCCAAACAGCGGAGAGAAAATCATAGACTTGGTTCTTAATAATATTGGACAGCTGTCCTCTGTCTGTTGTAACCTCCTCCCAGATCAAATCTGGCCACAGGTCATTCACCGTAAGATACAAGCCAGAAGCATCCTCCAATACCTCAGTATTCACAGACTTTGCAAAGGCAAATCTACTAAAACTGAATGATGACCTGACAAGTTGAAAGCCTCTTCCACCTCAACAATCCCACTGCTTAGGTTCTATACGCATGTAAATAGTTGCATAAATGCATCTGTCCTACTCATAAACAACACAAAATTCAAAAATAACCCCCACCTCTGGTAGACCCATATTACAAACCGGCTGTATAATAAAAGAAAATCTTATTGCACACAAGAACAAATCTAACTCTTGCCAAAAAAAGCTCTTGCTAAACTATGCAAGTAACTATAAATCCTGATAAAAAAAAAACAAAGCCAGATCTGAGAAAAATAGCCACCCAGGCAATAAATAACCACAAAGCTTTCTTTAAAAATGTTATAAATCTCAAATGATATCCTGCACTGGGCAGAGCGAATAGCAAATATTACATGCTCAAAACCATAGAACATAGCCAGTTTACTAGTGGACAAATTCATTTTCAACTTCACCCCCTTCCTCCCACTCAAATCTCCCAGCAGCAACTTCTCAAGGCAAAGTCTAAGGCCAAGAGCAGTTCATCTATGGGTCCAGATGATGTACCAGGCTGCCTACTAGCTAACCTGAAGCATGAATTGTCAGACCCCCTTTAGAGGCTCTTCAGCATTAGCCTCAAAACAGACTTTGTGTTGGATGAATAGATAACAGCAAGATTCATTTCCTTGCTACAGCAGACCCTGGTAATTACAGCCCCAAAAGCCTGATCAGCCTCATCTGCAAGGCTATGGAAAGGATCAATATGGAACTAATAAACTGGGATGATATAGGTGGACCCACAGCTTCTCAACCCAGTGCAGTTTGGATTGAAGTTGGTCTTGCCTACTTGGCTTTTTCAGAAAAGTCACTAAAGCAATAGACTAGGGCAGATCAGTACAAGCCGCATATCTGGACACTGCAGAGGCATTCAACACCATCTCACCCTTGGACATCATAGACACTCTTCCAGCTAAATATTAACCCCTGTGTAACTCAGTGGACGACAGAGTGGCTCACAAATAGAACCCAGGGAGTATAAGGGTAGGTATCTCTACCTCCTCCAAATGACTTGCTAATGATGTGCCCTAGGGCTCAGTTTTAGCTTTGACAACTGAGAATTAAATGCCAATGTTGATGGATTGTGGCTGACCAAGTTATAGACTACTGCAGACTTGACACCATCATAAACTCCCCAGAGGACACCATGATCCTACAAGAGCGCTTGCTGCAAACAAATATTTGATACCAAAGCCATGTACTGAACTAAATGCCAAGAAATTTATTGTCATATCCTTTGGCAAGCATGAGACTAATTACCACATTGACAACACCACACCACCCTCCCCCTAAAAACTGCAACAATAGTTAGAAATTTGAGAACCTATGTTGACAGTGAGCTGTCCTTTGATTGCGATGTAGTCAGTGTTGTAAGTAAAACCTTTCATCATACAGCTTATATCAAAGGGTATGGGCACCAAGATCCATGGACAGAATTGTTTTCTCTGTATTTGACACTCAGTCCGAATAGAGTAGAATGTTCCTTTCGATATGAACATGTACAAAAACATGTTACAGCTGGAAAAAAAAGCCTAAATCATTAAAACTATGCTGAGCCTCGTCTGAGTATCATACAGGGGGTCTGCTTTAAAATGTTGACTTGGAACATCGACTTGCAAATCAGCGAGACAACGCCGCTGAAATTTCACTATGCCGAACTCGCCGGCTGTTGCAGTTTCACCCTGGGACACTACTGTTAGTGACCCTCCCCTACATTGCAACATGACCATCAGATATTCGGTGACTATCTACTTGCAGGACTGCTTCAGTAGTTTAAAGTGATTGGATGACAACTAGAGAGGTGAAACGTCCACAGACTACACATCCGATAGGGCTTCCTTGGCAGTCACTGGGGTAAGAGGATTGAGAAAAGTGCTAGTTGGGGCTGTGCTGCTTGTCAGGCTTTTATCAGTAAACCCAAAACCCTTCAATATGGCGGTTGTGATGCCACAGGGAGATGAGCTGTGACTGCACAGGAGAGACATCCACACCTACATGGTGACCTGTCTTTTTATATTCTGTCCTTAACATGCAGAGCTCTCTATTCAGGAACTATTCTAAGGCTAACCTCCAGCTAAGAACCTGTCAAAATTTCAAGCCCCCATAAATCCTGTGAGCACTTCTGCCTATGCAGAACTGTTCAGAGAAACCCTGTACAAGCACATTAATAGCTGCATAGAGGCAGCTGTACCCACCAGAAAGATGTACAGAACTAACAAAAAAAAAAGTCAGCCTAGTGGCATCACAGAATCAGTCAGCTGTATAACAGGAGGAAGAAAATCATGGCAAAAATTAGGAGGTGCAGCACCCAGCAGGATAAAAGCACTCATCAAACTAAACAGTCTACCAAAGCCACATTTGAGGCAAGTTTGGCTTTCCAGGCCAAGGACAGCCACAACGCATTCTTAAGCTATGTCCGCAATCTCAAAGGCAATATTCAATTGTGTGCAGAGCTCATTTGTAAATGGAGCCACCTATACTCAGCCAGAAGATATAGCAGCCCTTCTGGCTGATAAATATCACTCCAACTTTACTCCCGTCTTCCCCTCAACCTTCCCTCAGGAAATATCCTCAAATGCAACTCCCCCTACTATCACTACAGAGCAGGTTCTTAATGCTCTCTCTTAAGACCAAGAACACTGCATCAGTGGGCCCAGACAGTATCCCGGGATGCCTTCTAAATAGCATGAAACATGATCTATCAGGGCCTCTGGAATTACTATTTAACTGTAGCCTCCAAACAGGCTTCGTGGCTCATGAATGGAGAAAGGCAACAGTCATTCCTCTGCACAAAGGTTGACCATCTACAGACCCTAGAAACTGCAGACCCATAAGTCTCACTAGTGTATGTAAAGCCATGGAATGAATTATGGAGATGATCATTAGAGATGTAGTAAACGTCCAGACACTGGACCCAACCCAGTTTTGTTTTGTCAAGGGCAGATCATACCATCTCAACCTGATGGACTTCCTTGAGAAGGGTCACCAAAGCCGTGGATGGAGAGCAATATCGTTCACACTACATTGACCTGGCCAGGGCATTTAACACTATACCCCTCTCAGGCATTGTTGACCAACTCAAGAGGTTGAGTACAAACCCTTGTCACCCACTGGATAGCCAACTGGCTGACAGACGGGACCCAGGAAGTTAGAATTGGGGAGTCCACCCCTACAAAGAGGCCAGTCACATGTGGAGTCCCTCGGGGATCAGTCCTTGGATCGCTCCTTTTTGGCATTTACTTCTCAGAAGTCAAGGCCATTGTCCGTGGTCTCTGACTAAATTTGCAGATATTTGCAAATTAGGAGCTGATACAGATGTTCTCCAGGAGGGGCTGACACAAACTAATGGTGTCAGAGCCATGGAATAAAACTAAATGCCAAGAAATGCAGAATATACCCTTTGGGGAAGTCATCCATCACTGGTAACCATCATAGAGTTGACCCAGTAGGCAGGGACTTAAGGACACTCACAGATCGTAATCTAGCCTTTGATCATCATGTGTCTACAGTGGCGAGGCAATCCTATGTTGCACAACTTATAAACAAAGGTATGGCATCTAAGACAAGGAAGTAATTTGTATTCGGCATTCATCAGTCCTATCATTGAGTACAATGCCCCCTTTGGTATGTACCTAACCAGGCATATCCAACAATTGGAATGTCCACAGAGATTCTTCACTAAAAGAATACATGGTGTAAGTAATATGTCCTATGCAGACCTCCTCAAGGCCCTATCCCTGAATTCTGTCTCTTACAGACTTTTGAGGGGAGATCTGTGCCAGGCATACAGGGCATTAGCTGCATATCAACAAAGCAGCAGCAGAATTACCCATTTAAAGACTTAAACCTTGCTTGTGATATTCAGACCTGCTAGAGAGATAGTTATGTATCCCAGAAACTACCCCGTTTATGGAACAGGTTCCCCATCCATGTGACAGAATTCCTCCCTAACCCAATTCAAGTGCAACTTGGACAAATGGATGGGAAACAGGAAAGTCATCCCCCTGGTTTGGCAACGGTCTCTAATGGGCATGGGTAACCTGTAAATGATTAATCTCCCAGGCCCATGCTTACACTTAACAAGGGTATCGGAACTTGTCAGAGTTTTGGGATGCATGGCTAGGCTGGAAAAAGACCCTTGTGGTAGTTAGCCTAGTAAACACCTATGAACCTGGCACCACCAACACTCCAGTACTTTTGTCAGATGTCCAGAAGTAGAGATGAGTAAGCCAAGTGTCATTTCTTTCCCTTTCCCACCCCATCTCCAGCAGGTGCCGAAAATACTAGTCATTACTTTATTTCTGTATGCTATTGGAGTGGGTGCATCAGTGCACAGAAAGGTAGCATCATTTAATTTGCAGCTGAAAATGTGCATTTCTCAATAATGAAAAAAAAAGGAAGAAAAGTAAATAGTGTCTCCGTCATAGGCAGAGTTGGCAGACTGACACATTCTTACATCTCTACTTTCCCCTCTTGAGAGGAGTCCAGAGCTTCAGGTTTGGCTGTTCAAGCATTTCTGGGACCCATCTCAGTCATTTTAAGTGTTGTAAGGGATGTGACTGCTTTATGGTGTGCACAGAGGGAGAGACAAATCTATTCATTTTTCGACCACAACCCTGGCCACATAGGTAAAGACAGTAACAAGTCCAGGTAGTAGTATGGTAAAATACAAACATTAAGACAGTTGAGAAAGTTGCATATTGCAAACATGGCATCAGTGTGCACATCAAAAAATTACACTAATCACTAAAGATGCATTAAAAAATGTCTGCCACTAAAAATACATTGAAGGACAGACTGTATAAACTCTTGCAAAAAAAAAAAAGTGATTTTTACAACCAAGTTAAATTCAAGCTGAAAATAACGAAATTAGTAATGAGTTAAAATGTTGTTTATTGGCGTTTCTTTACCAGGAAAGTCTACTAGGTCAAGCCGAGCCATTTTAAGTGGAGGCTCTGGGAGAAAAATTCCACAAGAAACACAAATAGACTATATAGTACATCACAAGGAACACATTTTGAGTATATATAGCAAAAGGGAGGAAACCATTCTTAAAACAGTATTACATTTAGAATATATACACACTTAAACTAATTACAATGTAGTACTGCTATAGTTGACGTAGTATGGGTGAATGTAAAATGCTTATATACACACACAAAAAACTAACTACAAAATAGTGCAACTATAGTTGACGTAGTACCACGGGTGAAGATAAAATGCTTAACATATATATATATATAATTGAGATTTAGAGCTAAGAACGACATTAAGAGGCTGTAGCAGTGATGTTGCAGAAGTATATAAAAGGAAATGAATGGATACGTACGAGAAGGAACATGTAAGAAGTTATGAGTGATAACACTAGAAGCAAGGATAAGAGTAATAGAGATGAAGGTCAGGAGAGAAGGTCATTAGCAGTAGAGTACAAAGAAGAAAAGGCGGAATGGTAGGAAAGGCACTAAGATCTAGGTAATGGCCAGAGGAGGCTTAGTGCAATTACAGATGTGTGCAATGCGGTTTTGAAGGGAGGCAGTGTACTGCATTGTGTGAATGGCTGGAGGAAGGCTGTTCCAGGTTTTGGCTATTACCCAGGAATATAGTAGTTGACCAGCAGGTAGTTTAGGTTTTTGAATATGGAGGCGGTGTTACTTTTCTGATCTTGGGGACCTGTTGTGAGTATAGTGGGAGAATAAGTACTTTAAGGTAGGGCAATTCTGTGGTTTAGTAAGTTCTGTGCGGTAGTTGGAGATAAGATAGCGGAGGAATTTGAGCAAATTTAATGTTTTTAGAGGTATGCAGTGTTAGGTGGAGCAGTGGTGGTTTGTCCCAAATTTGGCCATCTTGTAGCATATTTCTAGTTTAGTTTTGAGAGAGAATCGGAGGTTGGTTAGTAATGGGGCACCATAGACTAGAGAAGGGAGTAAGTGGAAGCAGGTACTTGTGTTGTGGGAGGGAGAGAAAATTTGTCAGTATAGTCCTGGTTTTTGAAGAGTATTGCTGATTTGTAGGTCAAATTTCAGGTTTTTGTCCGTTATAACACCTAACTTTTTGGTTTGGGTAACTAATTTTGTTATGTTTAACAAATCTCAATTTCACATATTTCTCTAATGGGAGTGTTTTTGTTGGGGGTGAATACTCTGAGCTTGGTTTTATTTGGGTTTAAAGATGAGTAGTTATTGTGGAGCCAAGTTTCTATGGCTGTAAATGCAGATAGAGTAATTTGCTGTAGCTGTTTTCTGAAGTGCAGATTATAGTAGAGTCATCTGTGTATTGAACAGTCTGACCGTTGTTGAAATGATTGGTGGAGGTTGTTGATGAAAACCTTAAAACAGTAGGGGTCCTAATATGGCGCCTGGGGGGCACTGGTGGTATTATCAATGTATGGTGATGGTGTTGACATTTTACAGCATGCTGTCTAGCAGATAGGTTGTTTTTGAACCATTTAAGAGATGGAGTAGATAGTCCGATGTTAAAAAAAAACTGGGAAAGGAGTGTGTGAGAGATGGTGTCAAAGGCTCTAAATCTAGAAATAAAGTGGAGACTGACTATCTTAAGTCTTGGGCTGTACTAAGTAAGTCTGTAAAGGATATTAGTGCAGTTGAAGTGGCTATGGCTGTGTCTGAAACCATGCTGAGTTGGAGAAAGGATTTGATTTGAGAAGGAATTGTAGAAGTTGGGTGAGTGCACCTTTTTCTAAGAGTTTGGAGATGGGGATAGAATAGCTAGAGGGCAGAAGTTAGAAATATCTGTTGAGGTATCCCCTTTGTGGAGAGGTAGTATGTTTGCTGTTTTCCAGAAGTAGGGGAAAATAAGATTCTTGGATGGATCTATTTGAGAATGCTCATGGGGTAAGCAATAGTGTCTGCAGCAATTTTTAGCTCTTCTGCAGATAATGCAGGTATGCAGTCTGCTGTGTTTGAGCTGGGCTTTAGTTTCAGAAGAAGTTTTTTTATGGTTGTTGTAGGGACAGTAGAGAGTATGAATTCTGGGAAGTAATTGGGTTTAGCCAAGTTTGTATGGGTGGATGAAGGGTTATGAGTACAGGGAGTAGTTTGGCCTAATGTGTTTGTAGTACAGAGGGGAGGCCAGGGTTGTGCATGCTGCGAGAGGAGTAATACTTAGTTGTGGTTAGTAGTTGACTGAATGTGGCTGTGATATTAGCTATCGTGTCTATAAAGTAGGAGTTGAAGGTGCTTGCTGTCTCATCTGATGTTTTATCTTGGTGTGGGGGTAAGGATTACTTTTTGTGCCATGGTTTGAGGAGAGTACTAATAGAGGACCAGAAAGCTTTTTTTTTTTTTTTTTTTGTTTGAAGGTTCAAGCAGTATTCTTGTCTTTGGATAAGAGTTTTTTTTGTCTGGTTACGAAGTTTTGTACTTTGAGTTGTCCTTGCCATAGCTTCCAGGTTTTGTTCCTAGTTATTTCCTTAGTAGTCAGCCATGGAGCATGGTTAGCTTTTATTTTTTTAATTTGGGTGAGTGTGAAGCTAATATTTATAGAAAGGTAGTATTAAAGCAGTGCAGGGCATCGTCTAGGGAGAGAGTTTAGTCTGTTCCAATTTATACTTTAAGCTGTTGCTGAATGTGTGAGGGTTGAATTTGGATAGGTTCCTGACATGTTTGAAGTGATGGTGTTTTTTTGTGTGAAATGGGGATGGGATCAGGTAATGAAGGCAGGACGGTGATCGCTTATAAAGTTCGGGCTGGTATCGGCTGATGAAATTTTAGTTGGGTCTGAGATTTGGCTCCAAACTAAGTTTGTTCTTTGGTTCTATTAGACCTACTGGGGGTGGAGATAATGTGAATAGTGAAACAGGTTAATATTGGTGGATGGAGTTTTTGAGGAAATATTAGACCAATTATCACATTGCCTAGGACTATAGTTTTTAAGCTGTGGAAGGGCCAGAATAATTCTTCTAGAACTGGTATGTTTATTACCTGGAGGAATGTATAGGACTATGACAGATTTTTTAGAGGAGTTAATTTTTAGGAAGGAAACCACGATTTCAAAATTTAAAATTGGGAGATGTGAACAGTAAATGGGAATATGTTAATAGTGTTAGGGAATAGGATGGCAGTGCCACCTCCTTTCTTGTTGATTCTGTCAACCCTTAAGCTGCAGTTGGGGAGAGAAAATTTGCGTCTTTTATATTTTGCTTTAGCCATGTCTCTGTAGGATGTGTACCATTTGCTCCAACAAATGGTTGGGGCAGATGATAGTCTGACAGTTGGTGCAGAGGTTTGTGGTAGTGTTTGATTTCCTCAGCCCTCATTTGCCCACTGTTACCTTGGGTTAGTCACTTAGCCAGATAGTTCTTGGGGCAACTGGGAATTTGTGCTAGTCCTATGGTCTGCAAGCCTAATAACTGCCTATAAGCCTGTAATAAACATTTATAAACAGTAGTGGTATAGCAAGGAAGGACAGATGTTCTTCGCGTTTCACTGTTGCAGTCATTACATTTGGGTAATCTGCTGGCAGGTTGCCCTCAGTCGGCCTGATTAACAAAGTCTTGGGTCCTGCGTCGGTCGCTGTCCCTTCTTCCATGACGTCAGGTAGTCAGGGGTATAAAACATGCAGCCGACGCCATTACATCAATCTTTCTTGCCGTGCGGTGCCCAAAGCAGTAGTAGTTAGCAAGTGCTGGTCGGCCGACTCCTGAAATTTTTGTTTTAGAGTTTCAGAACCAAAGTCTTCAACTTAAAGCTAAGTATCCCATTGGGGAAACTTTCTTGCTACTTACCGATGTCAGTAAAAGTTAATAATTTAATTACTTGTGGAAAGCAAATACCTCATAAAGATTTTCATTTGTAATGTATTCCTTGCCTAGGCCCTGACCACGACGTACCTTGCTGTCAGTTTTGTGCTTTAATCAGCGCACTATCCATCGTCGGTACATTTTTGCCTCTAAATATTTTGGTTCTCAGTTTAATTATCCAGAAATGTCGTTGTTTAGCCATCTGACTACTGGGATTCCGAAAAATGCAAAGATAGACAGCCCATTGAGGTCCAAAGCCTACGACGCTTCTAAGCCAGTCACCACTTTGCCAGTACTCAGTGAGGTGCTTTCTCAGCCCCTGATACCTGCTACTTCTGATTTGCAGGCCTCTACTGAGACCCATTCGGAGTCCTTTATGCCACGTGATGCTTCACCTATGGAAGCTGCGGATGTCTCTACCTTGGATGGGTCCGGAGCCGCTGTGCTGGCACCAGCTTCTGAGGGTGTATTCAGGCCTACAGACTTGCATATTAAACAGACTCCACCTTCAATACTAAGGCCTAAATCCCTATCTGTCTAAAAAAAACGATTCCCAGGCCACATGTTCAGGCCCCTATGCCTAAAAAACAAATGATCAAAATGGCTTAAGATCTAATTACTCTAATCAGGGGTAGTCATCCCCCCACCCCACCCCCACCCTTCTAAGAGGCCTAGGGCTGAGCTTGACTATGAATCTTCTGATCAGGACTCTGTTTCTTCTGACTCTTCTAATGACCTGGATTTGTCCATACCTACTTAAGAGGATTCTGATGCAGAGGATTCCATTCCCTCTGCTTCCCCCCCCCCCGAGAACTTTTCTTTTGGGGAAACTTTACATACCTTAAGGGAGCATTTCCACTGGGAAAGTCAGGAATTTTCTGATTCAAAAAAGAGGCTTAGGGATTTCTTTCTACCTCAGCATAGGCCTTTGGCTGTACTTCCTGTACTAGACATTGTTGATGTGTTTTCAGAATCCAGTATGATTCCCTGCCTCCGGCTCCTAGTAAACCTGACAGATACTGCAGGGTTCCTGAGTCCCACAAGTTCCTTTTCAAAAATCCTGTTGCAGATCCAGAAACCATTTCTCAGGAGCCCAAGGGCATTAAGTCTTCTACTGCTAAAAATCCTACCCCTTCTGATAGAGACTCCAGGGCGCTGGATAGATGGGGTAAAAAGGTTTATACTTCTGCAACCTTGGCAATCAGGGCTTTAAACTGCCAGTTTCATATGTTAAAATATCAACAGCATATTATTGGACTGCTTAAACAGAAAATGATGGTTTCTGACTGTCTGGAAAATAAAGATTTACAGGATTTATTGCATTCTGCTGAACAGGTTGGAAAACATACTTTGCAATGTGGTTTTGATTCTTTAGAGGCCTCCTGCAGGGCTGCTGTCTGTGCTTAGAAGGCTTGCTTGGCTTAAGGAGCAATCTCTGCCTGATCATGTTAAAGTGAAATTGTTGGATGCTCCTTTAAATCAGGGCCACCTGTTTGGCAATAAGGCTGAAGAAGTTCTAAAAAAGATGGAAGATAAAGCTAAATCTATGCAAACTGTAAAAGATTTCTTACAAGTGCAACCTCCAAGATTTAGTAGGCACTGGCCTACTAAGAATTGGTCCTTTACAGCTCCTTCCAGATCCTCTCCAAACCTAGACACACCAAGAACACCAGGTTTCAGTCCCAGGGGACTCTCAGAACTAAGCAATGGGGGAGCCTCCACTTCAAAATCTGACAATAACAAGACACCCCCTATCATACCTGTCAAGTGTACCTCATTACGAGGAACGTATCTCATTTGGGGTCTTAAAAAGTTTGTTCCTCAAAGTTCCGCAATGTTCCACATTGAAAGACCCTGTCACACATTCAGTGTTCGGAATTGTTTTAAGTGAAATCCATGGTAAATAGAAATGAATCATATTAATTCATTAAAAGATCTTCTTTATAAGTAAAACCAGCATATTTTAACCATCCTGTCGCCTTCCTAGTTGAAGTTGTTAGTAAGCCATTAGTATGTGTTCCACATTTTGCCCATTTGTTCCACATTATGAAGGCTAGTGTTCCTCATTTTGGAGATGGAAGGTTGAGAGCTATGCCCCCTATGGTAAACCGTCTCCATGGCTTTCCTTTAAAATTACCAAGCACTTACCTTTTAGCCTCCCCTTTGGGGGTAAAGATTGCTCTTCATGCAAAAAACTGGAAACTCATAACCCAGGACAAATGGGTTTTAAATAGTGTCCCAGGGACACAGATTTCATTTCCACACATTGCCAACACCAAACAGGTGGCCAGACCTGTCCCCAAATCAGTGGGCAGAGGCTCAAAAGCAAGTACTTTCCCTCTTAAACATGGGGGCTATTCAGCCGGTACCAGAAGAGGAAAAGGGACAAGGTTTCTATTCCAGGCTTTTCCTGGTACCCAGAAAAGACAAATCATGACATCCAATTCTGGACCCGTCTACTCTAAACACCTTTCTGGACATTCCAAATTTCAAGATGCTGACTCTTCAGTTACTTCCTATGCTAGGCAAAGATGCCTGGTTGTCAACTGTAGATTTAAAAGAAGCATACCTGCACATCCTAATCGGGGAATCTTGCAGAAGATACCTACGCTTCAAAGCAGGCTACTTGCATTATCAGTTCTTTGCACTGCCCTTTGGCTTGTCTGCTGCGCCCAGGGTATTCACAAAGTGCCTGGCTTCAGTAATTGCATTTTGCAGCAAAGAAATATTCAAATATATCCATACCTGGACGGTTGTCTAATTCAGGCAGAAAGCCAGGGCATACTTCTAAATCATCTGGTGTTTGTAAAAAAAAAAAAAAAAAAAAAAGTTCTAACTTGTCTGGGGTACACCATAAACAAAAACAAATCACAAATCACAACTGGTACCCTCTCAACAGATTACATTCCTGGGTGCAAGCTTGAATACAGCTACCCAGATGGCTTTCCTCATGCCAGAGAAGCAAATTCATTTGGTAACTTACTTCAAACAAGTGGCCACAAAGACCCTGCTATCTGCAAGACAAATACTGCAAGCCTTGGGGTTCATGGCCGCCTGCATTCTTCTAATTCCATATGCAAGACTGCATATGAGGAAACTACAGTGGTACTTAAAAAAAATCTATGGAGTCAACATTGTCACAGCCTGGAAACAATGATCCCTATCATACCTTGCCTACACCTGGAGTTCTTGTGGTGGGCAGAGGCCTGCCACCAAAACAAGGGTCTGCCATTCACACTATCCCCTGCTGCCCAAACCCTAACTACAGATGCATCAGACTATGCATGGGGGGCTCACCTGGCAGGGAAGTGCATTCAGGGCAAATGGAACCCAAATCAAATACACCTACATATCAGTCAAAAAGAAATGTTAGCTGCACAGAATGCTCTTGACCGCTTTCAAGGACTACATTCTTCCAGGACAACTAATGGTGAAGACGGACAGCACCACGCTTGTGGTACATAAACAAGCAGGGGGGTACACATTCCTACCCCCTCTGCAGACTAGCCATGGCATTGTGGAACACAGCCTTGAGCTACCAAGTGTACCTACAAGCTCAATTCCTGCCAGGAAAATTGAATACACTGGCAGACGGACTAAGTAGAAATCTCATGGGCCTACACGAGTGGAAACTGGAACCACGGATTTTCAACATGTTAACGAGCAAATGGGGGAGCCCAGACATAGATCTATTTGCCTCCCCCCATAACTACATGTTGGACAAGTTTTGCACAAGGACACCCCACAAAAACGCCTGGAAAGTGGATGCTCTCTCCTTCAGCTGGAAAAAAACATCAGTCTGCGCCTTTTCCCCCTGTGCCTCTGCTCTCCAAAGTTCTGCTAAAAGTCATACAGGACAAATCAAGAATGATTTTGATTGCTCCAGACTAGCCACGCCAACACTGGTACCCACTCCTGCGCAGTGTCACAAATATCTCCATGGCACCTGCCTCGGACACCATCCTTGTTGTCTCAGCAGGAGAACCAAATTCTGCATCCTCAGCTTCCAACATTGAACCTTACAGCCTGGCTAATCACTTAAATTCACCCTTCGCATCCCTCAGCAAACCTGTAATGGATGTCCTCTTGGAGGCGAGAAGACCTTGTACTAGAAAGTCTTATGCTGACAAGTGGAATAGATTCTGTGCCTGGAACCAATCTTTAGTGATGAGCACAGCAGCGCCCAATTTACCTCGATTGTGCAGTACTTAACTGAGATGCTTCACAAGGGCCTGTCTTTTTCCTCTATTAAAATCCACACCAGCTATTTCAGCTCACTATAACACAGAACCACCCCTCTTTTGTCATCCCCTGCTCAAGCAGTGTCTTAGAGGGGCAAAGAACTTGAGACCACCCAGGAGAGCTCCTACCCTGCCTGGGACCTTAACTTTGTTTTGGAGAAGCTCTCACTCTACCTCCTTTCGAGCCAGCTGCTGCTGCAGACTTAAAATTTATTTCTTGTAAAACAGCCTTCATTTTAGCAATCACTTCAGTTAGAAGGATATCTGAATTACAGGCCTTTATGGCAGTAGAGCCTTTCATCATCTTTCATGCGGGCAGGGTATCTGAGGACCAATCCATCCGTCATGCCCAAGATGGTTTCCAGTGTGGCTCTTAATCAGTCCATTCATTTGCCAACCTTCTTTCCTAATCCAAAGAGCAAAGGAACGGATTCTGCATTCCTTGGATGTGCACAGACAACTTGGATTCTACTTGGATGGAACTAAATTTAGAAGAAAATCTGAACAATTGCTAGTAGCACTTGCTGCTGGGGCAGAGGGGAAGGCTGTTTCAAAACAAACCATTTCTAAATGGATAAGCCATTGCATTAATTTCTGCTATAAGCACCATGGAAAACTTATCCCCAGAGGATCAGATCTCACTCCACCAGGGCTGCATCTACTTCTGCAGCTTTTCTCAGAGGTGTTCCTACCAGGGATATTCTAGAAGCTGCTACCTGGAGTTCTGTACATACTTTCACCAAGCATTATCATTTACCAATTTTCTCTAAATCCAGCACTGGCTTTGCCACTGCTGTCTTGCAGGGCCTTGTAGCTGGTCCTAATGCTATATAAATTCCTCCTCCCAACCATAGCTTTGGGAATCTACCCAAATGTAATGACTGCAACAGTGAAACACTAAGAACATAGTACAGTTGTGTACACTTACCATAAATGTACCTGTTCGAGTGTATTCACTGTTGCAGTCCTGGTTACCCTCCCTCCAGCCCCCTTTTTTTTTCTCTAACTATACCTCTACTTGCTTTTACTATGCTTAAAAGCGTTTTTGGTGTATTTGCTTTTGGTTGGAGGTATATTTTTGTATCTTTAATTTTATTTGCTCCCCATTTGGGGGGCACCTGACATCTGAGGCAAAAAAAACTGATGTAATGGCGTTTGCTGCATGTTTTATACCCCTGACGTCATGGAAGAAGGGACAGCAACCAACGCAGGACACAAGACTTTGTTAATCAGGCTGACTGAGGGCAACCTGCCAGCAGATTACCCAAATGTAATGACTGCAACAGTGAATATACTCTAACATCTACATTTATGGTAAGTGTACACAACTGTACTTTTCTATGTCATGGCTGTACTAATGTAGACGTAGTGAATGGTTCGCTGAGTTAGAATATATATATAGAAAGAAGTTGGCATACTAAACACAGCTGAAGAAAAAAGTAACGTATACTGTGGAAAATCTTTAAATCCATGTAGCATCAGTCAGTGAGATATTGATGTTGTACTTAAGGCTATCTGGCTGCTAAACAATAGTGCTGCCCATGCT
Organism: Protopterus annectens; assembly: GCF_019279795.1. Lineage (NCBI taxonomy): Eukaryota > Metazoa > Chordata > Ceratodontiformes > Protopteridae > Protopterus > Protopterus annectens. The sequence goes on along the minus strand of NC_056729.1, from coordinate 1,365,916,771 downwards.
GTGTTGAGAGTCCTCTGCCTTACTAAGGCAAAGTTGGTCTCCAGTTCAGAATGGAACCACTGTTGTAGAACCAGTGCATTAACCAATGTCCCTAAAGCAGTTGCATCTATTCTCTTTCAATAGATGGTGTCTATGGGTTTTAATGAAAGACTGTATCAAGGAGTTTTGTGAATCTGGATCATCGATGTGTACATGTCATTAGTCTGCCATAAAGGTGAAAGTAAGAAACCCTTTTAGTGTCTTTAAGGGGGAGATAAACTTACTAAATTTTGAGAGTTCAGTCCTTAATTATGAGACCCCATTTGGGACACTTTCTGCTTCCCCATCTGCTATGTTGTAGCATATTTGTTGCCAGGGATACATTTTCTGTGTCCTGGGGAGCACATTTCCTTTGAACTGCTGTGTGTATTTTATAAGGTTCTCATAATGTCAGACCTAGGCATGGTGAACTTGATTGTAATTGCACACAGGTGTGTGATTAACACTGGTACTTTGTCCGGCAGTCATTCCTGTTGGGTATCATAATGTTTTGGTTCACTGCTGTTTGTTTTTTTTTTTTTTTTTTTGTGATCAAGAACAGCTGTTAAACCCAGTTTTTGTTCTGAATTTCTTTCATCATCACGTGTGGCTAATAGGCTAGGAGTAATTTTCAGAATCCCCATCTACCAACCGGGGAAGACCTAAATGGCACAACAAAATGGTTCTGTATCTGGTTAACAGATAACAGTAGGACTTTCTCTGCATAATAAAATGTTTGCCAATTTGAAATGTTGGCTTCAGACTCTCCTTGATGCTTGTAGGGGGTATTTATCTGCTTTTCCTATTGTAATTCGGGTTGTGATAATTTATTGCAGAGCCTATCAGGCTCATTTGTTTTTTTAATGTTACCTAATTGCAAGCATTTTCCTCAGAGATCTTATTTTTCTTATTGAAGAGCTTGTTTTTTAAGCCTGTTGTATGTGGAAAACCCTTGCTGTCGTGTAGTAACACTAGGAATACATGGAAAAAGATTTGAGATGGAAGCTTTTCTTTCTGGAGCCTTTTAGTATCTTCCATAGGGATAAGTGGCACTAAGAACAAGCCTTAGTTGCATCATCAACCCCCTTTTTTCCCATTATCTGCATGGAGTCGGGGTGTCACGTCAACTATCACCATCCCCCTCTCGATTTATTGCCACTCTTCTACCTTCAACAGTCATGCCTGACTGTTGCAGGTTTTCTCTTTCACAGAATCCGTCTATTTCATAGGTTCATAGGTTAATACTAAGCTAACTGCCCTTGCGAGCCATTTTAAGCCTAGCCAATTATCCCTTGTGAGACTCAAACCCATGCACCTTGTGTTTGTAAGGCAAACACCTTAACCATTAGGCCACCCTCCCAACCTTGCTGGATGGCCACATTTCCTCTTGCCGCCCCGCCTCCTTGTCTGTCCCAGATTGGTTCTAAAGCTTTATATTTTATTCATTTATTAATATTTGCACCCAAGAATACATCAGCTAAACTTTTTAGAGGTGTGTAGAAAGCTTGTGTGTGACTGAGGCAACAGTGTGACTACGTAATGACATGCAGCTTTTCACAACCCTTTGCTAAGGGGATAGAGAAGCATAAATAATCAAAGGCTTACAAAGAAGTCAGAAAGTGCACTATTTCATGCAGTTGTAGAAACCGGAATTCATTCTTCCAGTGCTATGGCTACTTCAGCAGACTGTCATAGCTCATATTTGGAAGGAATCATTGCTGTTGGAACATGAGCATTGATGCAGAAATTTGCAATGCATTTTAAGTCTGGTATGATCTTTAGCTAAAGAGCTTCTTATGAGTTGCCATATCATGAATTACTCTGCCCTAGGCTGCATCTATACTGGTCCATTTCCTCCTCCCTATTTACTGCTTAAGACCCTGTACTATGATGTAGATATGCTACAAGAATACTGAAGTAGTTATGTGAGGCACTTGGGTTGGGTCCTCGAATTTCTCATTTGGGAGTCGTGATGTTATGGTGAGTGTGCAGATTCTGATCTGTGACCTATGCCACATCCCTTTTAGACACGGGGTAAGATCTTTTCAGGCAGCTGATAATTGGAATGATGGGGCACTGAAGGGAACTGAAAGGCAGGCACATGAAGGTGTTGTCTAGCCTATGCTCAGACCTCAAGGCTGTGGTGGTTATGATGGAGTGCAATTTATTAGAACTGTTGCTAATCTGGTACGAGACTCTTGTAAGGGCAAAGCTGCATTGCATAGTGTGCATGTGCTGTAAGGGACACCCTCTAAACTTCAGTATTACGATGACCTCACAGATTTGTTTTTCTTATTTTCATGTTATTCTGGTCTTTAAATTGGATAGTTTTTAATGCAATAATTAATTTACAATTTGTTCTAAATTTTTACAGATTGCGGAACATACGTTATGCCTTCAATACAGTCCTTGTGGTTCTGATCTGGCGTATATTCATAGCAAGATCACAGATGGCAAGGAACATCTGGTACTTCGTTGTCAGCTTATGCTATAAATTCCTTTCTTACTTCAGAGCATCCAGCACACTGAGGCACTGAGAGCCGCTGCCACCCAGACATCTCTGCATTTGATAGATAACTCCACAGAGCATGGGCAGTGTCTTCAAGCAAAATGTGGACAGCAGCTTTTGATAACTTTCAATGTTTCCGTGACATTGCAGTTTTGGTACATTTACTGCATTTTCTGTACAGATATGACTGTGTGTATGCATATAAATATATGTATGTATATATATATATATATATATATATATATATATATATATATATATAAAACTAGAACTATATATATATATATATATATATATATATATATATATATATATATATATATATATATATAAATATAAATATAGAGCTAGAACTATATATATATAATATACACACATTTTTTTCTAAAACCTTGAAAGTGTCATCAGCAATTGAATAATTGAGTTATTTACTGATCCTGCAGACCAAGGGCACTGGATTTTTGTGTCTGAACATGGACGTTTGCCCCACACGTTAGTATATTCAGTTTCCAGGTCAGTTGAGTGAGCACAGGCCACCAAAATTGTACACTTCTAATTTGTTTGCTTTTTCACATTTTGTAATCCACAAGGGTTCCCATTGTCAAGAACTATGCACTTTTTGTTTATTGTAGGCTATCAGTTTTTGAAGGGTCATTAGTTGATTTCAAAATAACAAATAAGTTAAATTACTGATGAGTATGTATCCATATTGCATCTGTGACTTTGAGGAAGAACAGTTAAGTATTTTTCCCCAAATATGCATTCAGGTAATAGAGAAGGAACACCTTTCCTAATGTGTGCATAACTATGGGAACAGACTTCAACTCTGCATACTAATGAACTGTAAGCATCCATCAGCGCCTCTGTAGGTTGGCAGTATACTTATTTTAAAGCTGTGCTCCTCTGCTGGCTGTAATTGAGAAACATTTTTACAATGCAGTAATATTTTTAATACAGTTTAGATTATGTATATATTATAATCTTTTACTGAGAGAAGTATTTTTGTCATGAAAATCTTCTGAAATAAGAACTGCAAGTTAAAATTTCTACCTTAGAGAGCCTGTATACAGTATGTAATTTATACGTGTATATAAACTGGACTTGCCAGCAAATCATCCGTGAAACTTCTTTCTGCCACTTAAAACTGTTGATTTTTTGACCTGTTATCAGAACATGGACACGATATGTGTATATGTAAATGCAGTCTTGCTTTCCCTTTAAATATTAATATATGAGCACTTCAGTTGCGTCCTCCCAGCTTCCTGATGTCATGTGTTGCTGCTGGGCTTCACATGTTGCAGGTGCTGCTGTATAATGAGTGCCTTTGTGCACAGTGCACATCATTTTAGGTGGCACAAGGAAGGAACAGAGTTTAAAAAAATAAAGGACTAGTTTTTTATTGTATTTATTGTGTTTTTTAATGTTGAGTTAATTGTGTAATATGATGCTGAAATGTTGCGTCATTAGTGTGTTGTGCAAGAGATGTTTACAAATAGAAAACTGACTTATTGGGGGGCAAATACTTAATGGTGTATTTCATGTAACAGTTTGCTTTTCAGTAGACATTGTGATATCATTGATCAGAATTGGGTGTAATCAGGTTTATTTGAGGGTATTAGTACTTTATTAATTTTGCACAATTCACCAGTTGAGACTTGCTGTTCCAAGATTGTTGCAAATGCCTTGTACTTAAAAAGAGCATTAAGCATTAAATGTGCCTGAATATTTTACTGGTTTGCTAAAAATATGCAACCTTTTGCATTTTTTGGGGGGTGGGTGAATCTATTTAGAAGCAAGTACATTTGAATGTTTAATACAAATTGTGACCTTACAGTGAAGGAATGTGATTACAGCCCTGATACTTTCATTATGTGAAGGTTTCATCTTGGCAATTTAACATTTCATAACTTTGGTGTCTGGTAAACTGTTTCCCATTAAGAGGCATTGTAATTTGTAACTATCCTTTCTGTACTGTAATAATGTGACATTTTAACAAGCATTCATTCCAGGTATGGCATGTAATTTGAAGCATTTTGAGTAGTCTGTAATTTGCAAATGTCTGGCATAATGGGAGAATTGAGAGTGTAAGTTGAGAACTTAACTGCATCCCTTCACCTTGAAATACTGTGTAAAGCTGCCTTAAATGTGTTTTTTTAACATGCTTTCAGAATTAGACTGGGTTTCTTATTTGTAACCCTGTGTTCTGTCTTGTTAAATATTAAAAGCATGTAGCTTTCATTACAAGGTGAAATGAGTGTCAGAAACCTCATTGGAAGCTGTTCGCTGATGTTACCTGTTCTTTTGACTTGCTGATTACATGTGACCCTGAATATGATAAAGCAGAAACTGGAAAATTGATGAATGAGCAGATCACGTGATTAAGTAAAAATGTGCTTTAAACACTTCATTTCATTATTCACAAAACTCTTTCATTATATGCATTTTAATACCTTTTGGGAAGTCTGCCACCCCAGGGTGACTTGTCAGTAAGCCACCCCTAAAAGTTTTTGTTGGTCAGGGTTCTGGGAACTTGTATAAATAATAACCTGGCTTTTGACCAACATGTGTCCGTGGTAATAAGAAGATCCTATTTTGCTCACATTATAAGCAAAAGCATGGCATCTAGGTCCAGAGAGGTCATCATACCTTCATCAGGCCCATCATAGATTATAATGCCCCCTTGGGTATGTACCTGACCAGACACATGCAGCAACTGGAGCATCCATAAAGGTTCTTTTCAAAAAGAATACACAGTAAACAAAGTTGATCTTTGCCTGGTATATAGGGCATCCCTGGAACCTGTTTTAGTGAACCGTTTGCACATCTGCAAAATAGCACCAGAACTACTAGATTAAAATACCTTAATTTTTCTTGTGACGCAAATAGGACATACTGGAGAGATGTTTCTCAGAATTCGCATTCTCTCAGACTGGCTCCCCATCCATTTGTAGCAGAGATGTTCTTCGTCTTCCATTGCTGCAGTCCTGACTATTGGGTATAGTCCGCGTGGAACATTTTGGTTTTTCTGCCGGTATTTAAACCTTGCCTCACCGGATGTCAGAAAAGTGAATAACTGTATTTGGGATTATCATACATTGTGTATACCTTGTTTAGAGGCTAGATTGTGCTAGGTTAGTGTTTGGAAGCGTGCTGTAATTAATATATGCCGATGGATGCTCAAATACGTATCCAAGCAGCTTGCAAGCAAAGAAGTGGGTTTGGTGGTGAACCGGCAGCAGTCCCGGACGCCGGTTCTTTAGTAGGCGAGTGGTCAGGCCGTTGCCAGAGAGGTTTGTGGGTGAGTCCCGTGAACTGTTACAGGATGTATTTATTGTTACAGGATGTGCCTTCAGGAGGCTGAGGGTAACTGTGAGGCCCTCTCTTCCCCTGTTTCCTGCTTCCTCTCCTTCTGTCTAGTTTCTTCTTTTAGAGGTAGGCCAAATTTTTAGAGGTTCAGCTTCTGTGGGGCTTCTCCCTGTGCCTAAGAAACATATGCTTAAAATGGCTGAAGTTTGATTACTCTAATTAGAGGTTCAGAGGCCTAGGGTGGAACAGGAGTTTGATAGTTTTGAACAGTGTTCACAGGCTTCAGAGTCTTCTGTGGAAGACTTACAAGAGTTTCCTACTTATTCTGATTCTGATGTGGATGATACCACTCCTTTCAGAGACTCTTCACCCATGATTACTCTGATTCCAGGAAAAGGCTTAGGGAATTCTTGTTTTACCCCAGCATAGGCTCCTGTGTTGAATGTGGTGGAGGATGTTTTGCAGAGGCTTCCCTGAACCCTGACTCCTTGCCTCCTGCTCCTGTTAAGCCTGATAGGTATTATAGGCCTAAAGGTGTTAAAGCTTCTGTGGTTACAAATCCTGTACCTTCTGATAAAGAGGCAAGGGCTTTGGATAGGTGGGGTAAGAAAGTGTATACTTCTTCCACTCTAGCCATGAGGGCATTCATGCTAAAATATCAGAATTATCTCCTTTCACAATTGAAATCTAAGGTGGATGCTTTTTGGTTCATGTGTCTGAACAAGTGTGGTTTTGATGCTGTTCAGGCCTCCAGACATGCCTGGTTGAAGGATCAGAATTTCACTGAGCATGTTAAGACCAGGATTTTGGATGCCCTTTACAGTCTGATGTGTTGTTTGGACCTGTGGAAGCAGTCTTAAAGAAAATGGAAGACAAAGCTAAGTCTATGCAGACTGTTAAAGATTTTTGCAGGTGCAGGTGGACATATCCTGCTTATGGTTCCCAGTCTAGGTAGGGCAGGGCTCAAGGTTCATTTAGGCCTAGATCAGAGAGTTCACCTGCTCCGACTTCTGGTGTGGGCAGGGGTCAGTCCTTTCGTAAGCAGACCCAATGACCTGCCTTTTCAGCTGCCAGTGGATTCTCGTCTGACAGCTCCTTTGGGAGGAAGATTGTCTCTTTTCAAAGAAAATTGGGATTTAATCACTCAAGACTGATGGGTGCTGGATATCATTCATCATGGTTACAGATTTTATTTCCACACAATGCCCCCTTTCAAAGGCATGCCAGATGTTCCTCCTCCACAAAGAAAAGAGGCTCACAAGCAAGTTTCTCAGTTGCTCCAGATAGCCATTCAGCCAGTCCCTGGAGACCAATTTTGGATTTATCTATCCTCAACACTTATCTGGACATTCCCTCTGCTGGGCAAGGATCACTGGATGGTAACTTTGATCTCAGTATTCACAAAGGTTCTGGCAGGCATTCAAATCTATCCAAGGAAGACCTTCTACAGCATCTAATAAAGTCCAGTCTAGTACCCTCTCAAGACATGTGAAAGGAATTCTTGTGGTGGGCTCTCGACACTGCTTGGGGTCTCATCTAAATGGAAGTGGATACAAGACAAGTGGCCTGCCAGACTACAGCATATCCACATCAACATGAAGGAGGAGATGTGAAGTCACTGATTTAACATGGCTTTTACTTTTCCAGGGCTTCTTCCAGGTCTAGATTCTAACACAGACAACACAACTGTCAACAAAAGGCGGGGAATACAAGGGGATCCTCTATGCAGGCTGCATGCAGGCAAGCAATGATTCATGCTAAGGAGACTGCGTTAAGCCTGTATGTTTCTGCCAGGAGCAAGGTTTCTGCCAGGGATGTATTACAGAACTTACATGGATCCCCACGGAAACTCTGATCTTGGATATTTCAGAAATTGACAGTCAGATGGGAACTCCAGAGATAGATCTGTTCGACATGAACTAAAACATGGTCTGCCCAAAAGTGACAAACCAGGCTGGCTCTTATCACACAGCTTGAAAGTGATGCTCTGTCTTTCAGTTCTGTCTTTCAGTTCTGGAAAGCCTTTCCACCTCTGCCTCTTCTTCCTCTGGTTCTATTAAAGGTCAGACAAGACAGGCCAAGGATGATTTTGATATTGTTAGATTAGATCGCAACACTGGTACTCAAGTCACGACTCTCACAAAGCTTGTAGTCCTTACCTCTGATTCCTCATCTGTCTGATCAGAATCTGTTACACCTTGCAGGCCATCAAGCCTAATCTGTCAATGTCGCTCTCTTCATCTCACTGTAGTTGATATTCAGTGTTGAAGCTGGCGGAGTCTCCTTTTTCAAATTTGATTATGGAAGCTAGAAGGCCTAGTACTAGGAGAGTGTACTAGAAAAATGGTAGAGAAAGAAGCTAGAGATATTTATTTTGGAGTTGGGCGAAAGAATTTGGAATTTTGAGTGCTTTTCTTCAATGTCTTTTACTGAATTATTGGACAATTGGACAAAGGTTTGTTCCATAAAGATTCATACTGATTCAATTTCAGCAAATTATGATTGTGACCCACCTTTTGTTTTTCTTTGTTTTTGTTCAAGCAGTTTCTAGAGGGGCAAAGAATATAAAGACCCCCAAATCCCTCCCTAGAGCTCTTGGGATCTCTCAATGGGATCTCAATTTTCTGTTGGAAAAACCTTTGAGCCTGCTTTGACTGAATTGAAATGAAATGTTCATGGAAAGACTGCTTTCATGGAATTATTACTTTCTGCAGAAGGGGTGCTGCAGTTGGTGTGGCCATATGGCAGGCCCCTTATTTTGATTTTCCATTTTATGAGGGTATCATTTCACAGGGTATCATCCACGGCCTGGGGTGGTTTTAAGTGCTAATTGGCTTTTTACTAAACATTTGCCTACGCTTTTTTTTTGCCTCAAAATAAAGGGGAAAGATTTTTTTTGGGCGGAAAAGATTGCACACTTTAGATGTACACAGGCAATTCGCGTTATTATTTGAGCAGGACTAAGAATTTTAGGCAGTCTCAGTTACTACTTTCTTCTTTTTGGTTTGACAGGGCAGGAGCAGCCTGTGTGTCAAACAAATATTTCTAGGTGAAAAGTTGGCTGCATTGCATTGCAATTCCCATCCACAAGAGGGTTCCAGCTGGGATTAGGCCTCATTCCTCATTCAGGGCTGCCCATGGCTTAGCATTTCTGGGGGAGGTGGCAAAGGATATTCTGGAAGCAGCTACTTGGTGCTCAGACATACTCTCATACTTTCTCTAGGCATTATCATACTCATTGGAATTTTGCCAGACTTGTGCTGGTTACAAGGTTGCTGTTTTAGGAGCATGTTGTCATTTCCTGCTAGCCTCTAATTTACCTTCTGCACTGCACACCGCCTTTGGGATTCTACCCATGGAACCAAGTACTGCATAGTACCTGCAAATGTAGATGGTGGTTTTATTTTCTCTTGTGTAGATCCAAGGATTCCAATGCCCTCCTCCTCCTTACCCTCTTGTTTAGTGTGGTGTTTAGGGTGAGTTTATATATATATATATATATATATATATATATATATATTATGTATGTTTTGGTGCATATATTATACATGCGGGTTGTTTTGGGGACTTGTCTTTTGGGTCTTCTGACATCTGGGGCAGAAAAGAGAAAAATATTGACGTTGGTCATGCGTCATGCGTACTAGTACCCTGGCCTTGTGCGTCTAATAGTCTACCGACCCTGACCGGCGTCACTCATTATCTCTGATACTCGGGCCGACTGACTATACCCAATACCCAGGACTGCAATGTGCAGCAATGGAACATCTACATTTATGGTTTCTTCCCTGTCTGTATTTAAGTGCAGCTTGGAACAGTGGATGGGTAATAAGAAATTCAACATGGTCTGGCATCCATCTCTGATGGACAGAGGTAGTCAATAAATCACCCCTATGTAAATTAAATTTGTAGATCATATTTGGGTTGCACAGCTAAGCCTATTAAGGGCCCTAATGGTCATTAGCTAGTTTGTATGAACAAAAATCCAGAATATTTTCTCAACTTGGCTTAACTTCCCCATACCAGAATGCATAGATCTTTCTACTAAAAAGTAGATGTCAGTACTTTGTAGAGTCTATCTAGCAGTAGTTTTTGAAGCTCCTAGTACCAGCTTTTATGTTGTAATTGGATTGTTTATACTAAGCAGTACTGCACACCTGATTTTAAAAAGAGCATCAGCACTCTTGTCGTTCAGGTGGCCATTTGTTAGATATTGATAATAGGCGAATTTTCAAAATTTGAGTTACAGCATCTGCCACTGATCATTTCTAAGATGATGCATTGCTTGCTTGATATCCGCTATCTCAAATTCTGTGAAGTGTTTGCTTATTTTTGCAGTGGTCAGAAAACCATGTTATTCACTAAGCTTTTGAACCGCTGTCCTTATGATTGTTTAATTAGATAGCAGAGTTCTGGGTTTTTTCCCAACCCTTTGTTACTACCTTTTCCGCATTCTGTCCACACCAGACCATTCCTCTTTGTATATTGTATAATGAATTAAGTCTCTTGCCAGCTACTCTGTTGGAGTTCCCTTTATTTCTACCTTTATTTTTAGTCTTCTGTATCAGATCTAAAGTAATACTGTGTGCCACTCTTGCTGTACTCCTAAACATACCTAAGGAGTTGCAACTCTGCTCTTCTGCTAATTTCTGCTCTTTTGAAATAACTTTTGTATGCACAATAAATCCTATAGATTTGAAGCCTGCCTATAATTCTGCAGACCACATAACGAGATACATAGCTTTCAGCTTATTTGCTCAAAAGTCTAAGGCAAAGCCCCAAGTAATGGGAGACAAAAAGCCAAACGCTGGGGGCAATTTTTAAATATTACTCTAATTCATTAAAGTCAGTAGAACAAGTTGTTTTATCAAAATACATTTTCTGAACACTATTGGCATTGATAACTAACATTAATCCTCCATGACTTGACAGAAAATCAAAACATTTACAGGGGACAGGTAAGCACTGTGCAAATCAGGGACACTTCAGAGGTATGATGTATTGTATGTCAAAGCACTTGTTGCTGCTTGTTTTACGTGCATAGAAAAATGTGCGGACCCCTTCCTGGTTTTCAGTCACCATCTTTAGCTGTTTGTATTAACAAGGTTCTGCACTTTTTCTTTTGCTTCCTGGCTGTCCTTGTTTGGTATAAAGTAGCCTTAATCGGTGTCATTGCCACAGCAGGTAACACACTTGCCTTTTGTGCAGAAGGCTTAGGGTTCTATTCCAATGCCAGGTAAATTGGTTGCAAACACTGCAGTGCATCAGGGAGGTACTGCACTCTTGAGTGTGCCGTGCTTCAAATGAGACATTAAACTGAGGTTCCATCTGCTCAAGTTGGTGGTAACTCAGGTGGATGTAAAATATTCCACTGCTCAAGTTGGTGGTAACTCGGGTGGATGTAAAATATCCCATGGCACCTATTGAGAAGAGTAGGGGAAGTTCCCCAATGCCCTGGCCAAATTTCTCGTATTCCTGTAATAGTATAAATACCACTAATTTATCCCCTGAAAAGTGGCAAGTAACCTAGTGGGCCTAACCTAGTCAGCAAAGGAAAAATAAAATAAACCTTTATGCTGCCTCACTGAACTGATTAGACTACAAGGTTTTCATTTTGTGTTTTGGTTAAAAAATGCCAAAGCTGTTAATGTTTTTCATTCTCACCTCAGCTTCCGCCTTTTGTCTTGGAGAGCTAAAGCCTTTTGACATAGGTGAGAGTTCATTTGCTGCTTCAGGCACCAAAGGAGCTGGGCATCTTCAAGTTTTGATTTGCATGGCTTCACTTAAAAGTCCTTTTGTGGTCATTAGCCTGGTAGACACCTGTGAACCAATAACAATGGGAGTACACAAGGTTGTGTGAGGAAAGCTATCAGCTTGTACTGTCACCTAAAGGAGGCAGAGTTTCATTGCACTACAAATTGCAGCGGCCAAAATTGGTGTGGGAGAGGCAGTACTGAACAGTGCAAGTTGTAGTTGGGACTAACCTGCTCATTTACACACTTGTATAGTGCCCAGGATTGCATACTCTTCTGATGGCCATCATAGGGATTGGTAAGTTCTGCTTAAAAAAAAAAGTCCCCTGTTAGGTTCCTGAACAGCTGCCCTCTGCAAATGGCTTTTCACACCATGGAGGAATGAATGGGCTGATTGCCTCTTATCCGATATGAGCAAGTAAAACTGTAGGTATTTGATTCTAGTGTAAAGTCACCCCATTTGATATTTTATGCAGTTTTGTTCAGTACTGCTTAGTACAAGACTCCATCTTTTAAATATTTTGTGTATGCCAAAGTAACATTGCTTCTCATCTCTGACAGTACTGTGCTTTAACTCTGTACATTTTCCTCTGACTTGTGCATGACTCTAACAACTTGTAGCATTGGTTTTACACTTACCCTATGACAGCAGCAGTAGTAGAGAAATACCAGTCTTACTGTTTTATTTCCTTAGTTGTGAATGTCTCTAATAACTATCAAGTTAACCCAGTAATTTCAGAGAATGTCCCAAGTGTGTGCTGTATTTTTACTATGCTCCTCATAATTTTTTTTCCTGGCAAATCCATTGAGAATTGCAGTCACTAATGACAAATTTGAGTTTCTAACTTCATATACTTTGGAAAACATATGCCTAAGCCTGTTACGTGGTCAGCAAATGTGCTCTCTCATTACCACCCAGGCTGTTCCCAGAATTGGTTCACGATTCATGGCTTTACAGCCGGCAACCCAGATCTAACTATAGAAGACATGTCTTACATCCATTTTTTTTTTAGCAAGGTATGCCTACCTAGGTGTGAGGGATCCCACCCTAAAAGAAGAAAGAATCCTTGTGTGTTGTCAGAGTCCGGTGCTTAGGAGGATGGAGAATTGCTTAGTTTCCAGATGTATCCCCCTGCTAAACTAAGACACCTAGTCTTTTGCATCTCTCCAAGAAGACATTTAATAGTTTATGTAGGATGAAAGATCACTTTAATCGGGGAGCTGGGGAGGGGTTCTTAAATGATTAGAAAAAGATACATAAACTTTCTGGATTTCAGTACCTCTAAATAATTGTCTATTCTAGCCTTTGAGGGCAGGATGCCCTTTTACCAAAATCTGTGGAAGCTGTCTGACGTGTGCCCAGAAAGACAGGTGAGTTTTATACTGTCCTGGATCTGCAGTGGGTTTATTATAAAGATACTAGCAGGAATCATGCATTTGTATTCCTGCATCAGAATGGAAGAGGAAGAGTTTAAATTGCTTGTGGACCATATTATATTTCCCAATGGACCAGCCCAGTAGAGTACTGTACATATTTGGAGAAGGTTAATATGGAAGCAACTCTGGCCTGAAGAGCTCTCTGTTGTCAGACACAAGTAGATGTCTAGTTGAGCTCCTTAATTAGTTGAAGGTGAAATCAGGTGAACTATCTGACAACACCCACAGGGTGAAGTTCTTGAGTTAACCCAGGTTATCTAATGCAGGGGAGTAAGTATAACATTGTGTTGCTGTGGATGTTGGATCCAGGGCTTCCATGGGATCATTAGGAGTATTAGGATAAATACCTAAGGATACAGCCTCTGCCTAATGATGTTAAGATGCAACTCCTTAATGCTGCTCTAAACAAAAAAGTGCATCTTAGATGCCCATTTTGTGAAATATTCAGAAAGTTTAAGGAACAAAGGAAAACTTACAATAAGTTAAGCAACTGTTTAATGCCACAGTGCCCACTCATTGTGGTAGAAATTACCCTTCTAAGAGATGTCCCTTCTACTGCCACCAGAGTACAAGCAAGCAGACTAAGGGAAAGAAGGGTATCCAAAAGAAAAAAAATGGCTTCAGGTCTGTCCTCCTCCTGACTTTTTTTTCCCACGCTCCTCACCCAAAATTCCACTCTATCCCTCCAAGTTGCTTTACACCCCCCAATCGTCTATTGCCGCAAAAGAGAAAAAGCTAAGGAAGCTAGCTGGCTGTATTTGCAAAAAAACTGGGCAGAAGTAACAGGAGACCAGTGGGTTCTACAAGTCGTTCTGCAGGAATATAGCCTGATGTTATTGTCAATACCAATTTTTTCAGAAAATTCTGTCAAAGGTGCAAAAACATCTAGTACAGCTTCTGTTTGGAGGACTAATTTCAAAAATGCAATAGAGAGAGAGGTGAAATTACCCAGAAGGGAAGGTCCATGGAAACCTGTTCTAAATTTGTAGAGGTTAACAAAAAAAAAATCCTTTAGAAGCATCATAATTCAAGCACTTATTCTGCGTGTCCTGTTGCTGTTTTCCCCCTAAAGGCTGATGGTCACCCTGGATCCTAGGAATGTCTGCATTCATATTCCTATTAACAGGGATCACAGATTTTTTTTTTTAGGTCATTACCAGTTCACCTTTCTTTTTGTCCTTTGCAAAGAGAACTGCTTCAACTAAATCCAGTACATGAACTACCTTGCTCTAATGTAGTAACTGATATCTTTGAGTGGAACAGTCAACAGTATTTGGTTTTGATAGACTCTTAACTCAAATTGGTTTGAGACTGATCTGCTACTAAATGTAACCTAAACAGTTATCACCAAGTTAAAATGTCATTTTTTTAAAAAAAACTTTTTGGGTTTTTTCCCCTTTTTAAAAAAAAAAATTTTGGGAA
>NC_056729.1:1365719829-1365897329 GCF_019279795.1 Protopterus annectens | reverse complement strand
GAGAATTTCAAATGCATTGTGTTGGGCAAATAGCCTGGAGGTGTGAATATCCTTGGTGAATATGGACACTGCTCCACCTTTAGTGTTTCGGTCTTGGTTTTGTGGCCAAAAAGTGTGGTAAGAGTTGTAGCCTGGTATTGCAGGGGTACTCTCTGGAGCCTTGAACCAGGTCTCAGTTACTGCACAGATATCGATGTTCTCCATTTTAAGAGTGCCTCGAGAGGGTGCATTTTGAGGTTTAGACATCTAGCATTGAGTAGCATTACCTTCAGATTTTGCATGCTTGTATCTGTTACGGTGGTGATTTTATCCTTTGAACCTTGCCTTAAAAAGGCACTATAGGGGTGGCAAGAGCTTTGGCCAGTAACTTGAATTCCAGGGGTGACAGGTGCAGACCATCTCTGGCAAAGCATCATGGTTTGTTGATCATGTCTTCCCAGGCAGACAAATACTGGATCCCCTTTGTCACCATAAACCTAGCCAATTGTTCAAGTCCAATCATTTTGTTCTTGTACTGTGGTATCATTCTGGTCGAAGGCAGGATGCTACTCAGGGCTAGGGTGATACCTGCCTGGGTACATGATCCAAGAGCTCTTCCATATCTCTCTTCATGTAGTCCAGGGAGGTACGTCTCAAGTCATTCACTTCAGCATGGACAATGACATTGTCGTATTTGTACTTGTTGTGGATTGACTTGACTGCATGCGTTATGTGGCGGATCCTGGCACCCGACAGGCAGCTGACTGCAATTTTCTCCTTGTTCAGCCTTGTGAGTGGGACATCAGTTTGCCTGACTGTAGAGTCACCTATGACTGAAGTGTTGGGTACATTCTCTTGCCTTAGGAGCTGTTGGTGTCACAATGGTGTTGTGAGCTGTGTGTCACTTTGGTTTTGACTGATGTTTGTTTGCGTTTCGGCTTCGGAGGTCCTTGTTGCTTGGGCAGGTTAATGTTAAGGGCCTCCGCATATGTGGGTTTTTCCAAACTTCTGAATTCCCTGTGGACAGATTCTTTTTGGATCTGCTGCTTCATATCTTTTCAAAAGTCTACAAGAGGTGCACAATTACACAGGATTTCAAGCAACTATATTTCTCCTGTCCCAATGTTTGAGGAACTCTCCTTTTAAGCCTGTCTGCTTAAAAGATCAGAACCCTTCTCAAAATGGGAAAAGGGCTTCTTAAAAGTAACTCCAGCATAAACCATAGCAAGGATGCAAGGGATTTAAACCCCTTTTCATGACAAACCACCTTTCTTATTGCTATCTTCCTTTGCTTCCCCACTTTGGCCAATTCCCCTGTTCCGCTTTTCTTATCTGTTCTTGTATGGGAATTGATAACTGACCAATACAGCTTCTCCATCCTCTAGAGAGGTTATAGAATGTCTTAAGTTTTCTACAGTTTTTCAGAAATTCCTGTGGTACCAAAGATCATTTTACTCCTAGTCTTTAAGAAACTGTTATGTCAAGGAACAATCGAGTTGGTCCTATTTCTCCAGCTCAGAAATGAGTCGTACTCTGGACTTTTCAGGGGTACTAGGAAGGAGGGAAATTGGAGAGAACCATTTTGGATCTGTTCTTTCTCAACACTTTTCTAAATGTTCCAAGTTTCAAAATGCTGACCTTACATTGTTTCCAGTGATCCTTCAAGCTTTTCTAGTGACTTTGGGTATAAATGATACCTACCTGCATATGCCTATTCACCCAGACTTTAGGAGATTAGAGTTTGTGCATTACTATTTCTGTTTTTCTGCTTCACCTTTTGGCCTTTACACTGTCCCAGTGGTATACATTAAGTGTCTGGCTCCTGTAATTGTCTTTTGCTGATTTCAGATTTATATTTTCCCATATCTATATGATCTCTCGATTCAAGCTCCGTCAAAAGAGGTTCTTGTTAAACATCTGAATTTCACAATGGACCCGTTACACAATCGAGGGGTCATTTTAAACTTCAGAAAGCCTCTTCCTGCCATATCCCAAGACCTGGACTTAAGATGCAAGCTTGGTACTTTAACAGCTTTCCTTCCTCCAGGCAAAGTCCAGTTCTAAACTGAGCATCTTTAGTCCCATCTGTTTCGGAGTATGACCTCCAGACGAGATATTTAGAGTGCCCTGAGTTACTTGGCATCATCAGTTCCTGTGATACTGTTTGCCAGACTCCGAATGAGGAAGATTCATTGGCACGATAAGTTATGTCTGGACTGACTATTGCCACCATCTGAACTTCCTAAATCCTCTCTTGCCCTTCAAGAGAGACATCCAGTGGTGGATCAACCAGATTTCACTTAATCCTGGAGTGACTTTTATAGTATTTACACACACACACATCAACCTAGCATGAGGAGCATATTCTAAAACATACAAGTGTAATGGGGTTGATAAATCTAAGATATAAAAAAGATCAGTTAAATGTCAAATGAAATGAATGCTGTTTTTTTTTCTAGTACTTCAGTCCTTGATCCACCTTTGGATTACAAGATCTCTCTGAATCTATGCAACACCACAGTCGTGGCATATAAACAATCACAAAGGCTTATGTGCAGATTAACCACGATTGATTGGGACATTGCTATGCAGTACACTCTGTCACTACAAATCCCCATGTATATTCCTTTGGAGAAGAACACCATGACAGACTCCTTGAGCAGATCCAGAACTGACCCTCACAAAGGAAATCTAATTGAAATGGTAATCAAAACTATTGTTGCCTGCTTTTAACTGTTTTGCTGTTTCCCTTTTTCAGCTGTTTGCCTGTTTCAGCTGTTTGCTGTTTTTCCTGCACTTTGTATTTTCTAGTACTTGTGTATTTTGTAGCATAGGCTAGATTCAGATTTGCTGAGTCTAGACTGTTTGGCATTATCTGGGCACTAAAACCAGCCATCTTACATTAAGAGGTTCCCATGCACCCCTGTGGCAGAAGAGTGTAGCAAAGGACCCATCTGAGTTGGAGAGTGTTGGAATTAATGCTCAGTACTGAGCATTTCCATTCGCCAGCTTGTTTGAAAATGGCTTAACTTGTTTTAAAAAGGGTTCTGAGTTGCTACATAAGCCCCGTGTTTGTGCCTGTTTTGGTGCAGCTCTACAGAGTTTAGCACGATGAGCCACTGCTCTGCTATCTTCATCAGAGCAATCCAAGGCATCTGTTTGTGAGTAGCTTAATTTTGCACAGCAATGTGCAGTGGAGGTAACCATTGGTTGTGGGTGCAAAAGCTGAAGTAGATTTATGAGACTATAGTCAGGCATTGATGTCCCACTCACCAGGCTGAACAAGGAGAAAATTATAGTCAGCTGCCTGTTGGGTGCCAGGGTCCGGCACATAATGCATGCACTCAAGTCACTCCACAACAAGTACAAATATGACTGTCATTGTCCATGCTGAAGTAAATGACTTGAGACGTACCTCCCTGGATTACATGGAGAGACATGGAAGAGCTCTTGGATCATGTGACCCAGGCAGGTATGACCCTATTCCTGAGTAGCATCCTGCCTTCGCCCAGAATGATACCACAGTATAAGGGTAAAATGATTGACTTAAATTATTTGCTAAGCTTATGGTGTCATTCAAAGGCGATCCAGTATTTGTCTCCCTGGGAAGACATGATCGACAAACCACGATGTTTTGCCAGAGGTGGTCTGCACCTATCACCCCTGGGATTCAGGTTACTGGCTAAAGCTCTTGCCACCCCTATAGTGCCTTTTTAAGGCAAGGATCTAAGGATAAAACCACCACCATAACAGATAAAAGCATGCAAAATCTGAAGGTAATGCTATTCAATGCTAGAAGTCTAAACCTCAAAATGCACTCTCTTGAGGCACTCCTAAAAATGGAGAACATCGATATCTGTGCAGTGACTGAGACCTGGTACAAGGCTCCAGAGAGCACCCCTGCAATACCAGGCTACAATTCTTACCACACGTTTCGGCCCCAAAACCAAGACCGAAACACTAAAGGTTGGAGGAGTGTCCATATTCACCAAGGATATTCACACCTCCAGGCTAGTTGCCCAACACAATGCATCTGAAATTTTCCAGGTGCAACTAACACTAGCTAAGACTGCAATCCAAATTGTAGCTTGCTACAGATCCCCCAGCATACCCCAAGATTCTCACTACACCTTAAACATACTGGAAAATATTAATATACAACCAAACACTCTAATACTAGGTGATTTCAACTACCCTGACATTAATTGGGAAAACTACTCGGGTACCAACTCCTTTTCCCAACGGTTCTTGGAATTCATAAATTCCAATGCCTTGGATCAACTAATCCATTGTCCCACCAGGGGCTCCAATGTCCTAGACCTGGTCATTACCAACATGGGAGATAGATGCTCCTCACCAGTGGTCACCCCCTCATTGGTCAGGTCTGACCATAAGCAAATCAACCTCAACATCCACATCCCACCCCCAGTAAGGGAACCTCCTTAAAACTTCTCCAAAGCCAACTTCATGCTACTGAAGTCAGAAGTGACAAACTTCACAACACCCACGCAGACAGGATCTGGAACTTCGACTGCAGCATCCTACACTAAGGGCACTGTACGAGCACATCCACTTGTGCATGAATCGTGCCATCCCAAATAGAACCAAGATGCTCTTCTCCAAAAAAAGGAAGCCAATCTGGTGGTCCCCTCCTATAAACAAACTATACAACAGAGAAGAAACTGTTGCAGAAAAGAGGAAAATCCCAGGATGCAAAAAACTCCCTCACCAGCCTCAGTAAGAAGCTGAGATCCCTCATAAAATCCTCAATCTAGTTACGAAAATAAAGTTGCCAAAGATTCCAAAGACAACCACAAGGCATTCTATAGTTATGTCAAGAATCTAAATGGCAATGCTCAGATCTGCTCTGAACTGCAACAGAATGGCATTAAATATACTGATCCCAAGGATATTGCCAATATCCTGGCAGATCGATTGTGCCAACTTCACCCCCCCCTCTCACCCGCTAAAGGGCCCATCTCAATACCAAAAGATTGCCAAATTCCGATAATCACAGCCACACAGGTAGAAACAGCACTCTCCAAAGCTAAGAATACAACATCCA
The DNA here is from genome assembly GCF_019279795.1 of Protopterus annectens. NCBI lineage: Eukaryota > Metazoa > Chordata > Ceratodontiformes > Protopteridae > Protopterus > Protopterus annectens. The sequence continues at coordinate 1,365,892,285 of NC_056729.1, read as the reverse complement.
TGGGACCAGATGACATCTCAGGCTGTGTACGGCATGAACTACAAAATGAACTGGCACCCCACTTAAGTGTCATGTTTAATCATAGCCTCACCTCAGGCTTCATGCCCACTGAGTGGCGCACAGCTTAGTTATCCCGCTCCACAAGGGAGGATCCACCTTGGATCCCGGGAACTACCGTCCCATCAGTCTGACAAGCCTGATCTGCAAGGGCATGGAACGCATTATCATGGAACTTATAAACAGACATTGGCAACATCCAGACATTGGACCCCACCCAGTTTGGGTTTGTGAAGGGCTGATCTTGTCTCGTGAATCTGACTTCTTCCAATCAGTCTCCAGAGGTGTGGACGAGGGTACAGAGGTCCACACAGCCTATCTGGACCTAGCCAAGGCCTTTGACACCATCCCCCACTCTGGAATCATAGATAAACTTAATAAGCTGGGCATAAATCCCTACATCACTCAATGGGTTGCCAACTGGCTTACTGACAGAACCCCGACTGTAAAAGTAGACTACTCCAAATCCTGCTCCAGACAAGTGAAGTACCTCAGGGTTCAGTCCTGGGACCACTCTTGTTTGGCATCTACTTCTCTGAAGTACAGGCCAACATTAAGGGACTCTGGCTAGCAAAGTCTGCAGATGACTGCAAACTGGGAGCCATTATTGAATCCCCAAATGATGTGGATATTCTACAAAAGGGCCTTACAGAAACAGATGCCTGGTGCCAGAACCATGGGCTCAAGCTTAATGCCAAATATATAGTCATCCCCTTTGGAAAAAAACATGTACCATGCACTACTACTACATAGGTGGCAGGACACTAAACATCGAAAGTGTGATGAGTCTTAGGGACCCAAGTGGACAGTTGTCTCACTTTCGATAACCACATCGCCACAACAGTCAGGAAATCCTTCTATGTGGCACACCTCATCACTAAGGGCTTTTCATCCAGAAAAAATGAGGTCATTGTCCCACTGTACTCATCCCTCATTAGACCCATTATAGAGTGTAATACCCCATTTGGTATGTACCTCACAAGACATCTGCAACAGCTGGAAAGACCACAGAAATACCGCACTAAAAGAATCACAGGCCTAAAGCAGATGCCATATGCTGACCTTACTCTGTGGTATATAGTCTACTCAGAGGCGATCTCTGCTTAACATGCAAGGCCATGTCAAACCCTGACCTGTTGGACATGCTCCACTTAAAGAAATCCCAATCCCTTAGAACCACACGCTCCAGGGATCTAAACCTTATCACAATGAACAAAACATGCTGGAGGGATAGGTTCCTGACCCAGAGACTCCCCATATTCTGGAATAGACTGCCCATACATGTCAAGCAGAGCACCTCATTGGCCCTCTTCAAAAGGAACCTTGATTAGATGGGAGATAGGAAATTCACCCCGGGGATCATGTCAGTCGCCCTGCTAGACAGGGGCCCAGAGAAGTAAATATTGTGGGAAAAATTTCCAGAGAATTGTTATGGCTAGGCTTGCATAGGCCTTAGGGCCGATAGCCTAGTACCAACCTATGAACCTATTTTCACTTAGAAGCTGCCTGTGCTCCAACTGCTGGAAGGCACCTCAGCTGGGCTTTCTACACCATTTGTCACTTTAACTGAAATCTCCTAATCCCTGATAGTCATGTACCCCTTGAGATCCCCAATAGTATAGACCCAACATTAACCCCCAATTAAACATCTTTTCTTGTTAAAGTAAGCAAATTTATACTCAGCACTCGGTACACACAAAATCACAAGCACAAGTGTTTAACTAAACAAGCCCCTAAGCAAAGCACATCTAAACCAAATGTGTTAGTCATAGGTGACTCCATAGTGAGACAGATATCCCACTCACCAGGCTGGACAAGGTTACGGTCGGCTGCCTGTCTAGGATTTACCAGATTACACACACGCACTCAAGTCTCTCCACAACAAGTACCATTATAACTCTGTCATAGTTCATGTTGGCGTGAATGACTTGAGAGGGTACATCACTGGACTATATGAAGAGATGACAGCTCCCTGAATGTGTCTCCGGCAGGTATGTTCCTAGCCTTGAGCAGCATGCTTCCTTTCACCTAAAATGATACCACAATATAAACAAAAAATGATTAACTTCAACAAATTGGCTTAGTTTATGGTGTCATTCCAAGGGGGTCCAGTACCTGGGATAATGTGGTAGATGTTCACCACGGGCTGGTACGGTCTCCCTTGACCCGAGAAGGAGTAACAAAACAACGTTAATTCACAATACAGAATTTATTCAGGAATCTCCAAAAAATATTAAAACGAGTACATATGGTTAAGTGCTTTCATCTGATACCATCAGATTTCATCAGAACCCTTATTCGTTAACAATTCACAGTTTATATAACCATTTTGGCGCCCATTTTCAATACCTTAATTAAGCATAAATAATTGTTTATATACACTTCCTTAAAGGATCGCTTTAAAAATGTCACTTTGTAAAATATATACATAATGTTAAATGAAGTTTGCTCAAATATTCAAGCATTCACTTATATTACTCATTTTCTTTATAAAAACTTGTTGAGCATATGTTAAAACTATTCCATAATATACTCTACTTGTTGTACATACAATATACAAATACTTTATATAAATTAATAAATGTTAATTTTATGTATGTATATTTGCTATATAATAAAAAATATATAAAATATATATATAAAATATATTTATAAAATATATTTATATAACGTGAATTCGCACAGGAACAAAAGTACAAGAATCATAACACAACACTACACTTGGAAGGTATAATATACTAACTAATTAATGATGGGGGATCATAAAATACTATAATACACTATTGCAAAGCTAAAAAAGGTTTCAGGCTAATATGGTCATTGATTCCTGGAGATGTTGTTGCATCCAGGCTAATTTGCCATTTACTTTCTACCCAGGCTAAATATGTCTTCCAATTACCTCCTTTATCCACTATTTCCACCTGATCAATAATTGCAAATATGAAAGTGTGATCTTGTCCATTTTCAATAATGTGTTTGCTCAACGCATTTTTAGGGTCCCTTTTCTTTATTCTGTATAGATGTTCATAAATTCTAGTCTTGAATTTCCTCTCGGTTTTCCCTATGTAATATGCGGAGCACTTAGTACACGTGGCTATATATACTATACGTTGTGAGTTACAGTTGCCTTTCCTACAAGTAACCACTGATCTAGTAATATTATTGATCCTTAATCTAACACTAGTATTAATATTCTTACATTGGTTACATGAACCACATTTAGAAGTACCTTTCTTATATATCCCATCTATTTTACTCCAATATTCTCTTTAAATGGTTCATGTAACCAATGTAAGAATATTAATACTAGTGTTAGATTAAGGATCAATAATATTACTAGATCAGTGGTTACTTGTAGGAAAGGCAACTGTAACTCACAACGTATAGTATATATAGCCACGTGTACTAAGTGCTCCGCATATTACATAGGGAAAACCGAGAGGAAATTCAAGACTAGAATTTATGAACATCTATACAGAATAAAGAAAAGGGACCCTAAAAATGCGTTGAGCAAACACATTATTGAAAATGGACAAGATCACACTTTCATATTTGCAATTATTGATCAGGTGGAAATAGGGGATAAAGGAGGTAATTGGAAGACATATTTAGCCTGGGTAGAAAGTAAATGGCAAATTAGCCTGGATGCAACAACATCTCCAGGAATCAATGACCATATTAGCCTGAAACCTTTTTTAGCTTTGCGATAGTGTATTATAGTATTTTATGATCCCCCATCATTAATTAGTTAGTATATTATACCTTCCAAGTGTAGTGTTGTGTTATGATTCTTGTACTTTTGTTCCTGTGCGAATTCACATGTTATATAAATATATTTTATAAATATATTTTATATATATATTTTATATTTTATATATTTTTTATTATATAGCAAATATACATACATAAAATTAACATTTATTAATTTATATAAAGTATTTGTATATTGTATGTACAACAAGTAGAGTATATTATGGAATAGTTTTAACATATGCTCAACATGTTTTTATAAAGAAAATGAGTAATATAAGTGAATGCTTGAATATTTGAGCAAACTTCATTTAACATTATGTATATATTTTACAAAGTGACATTTTTAAAGCGATCCTTTAAGGAAGTGTATATAAACAATTTATGCTCAATTAATTAAGGTATTGAAAATGGGCGCCAAAATGGTTATATAAACTGTGAATTGTTAACGAATAAGGGTTCTGATGAAATCTGATGGTATCAGATGAAAGCGCTTAACCATATGTACTCGTTTTAATATTTTTTGGAGATTCCTGAATAAATTCTGTATTGTGAATTAACGTTGTTTTGTTACTCCTTCTCGGGTCAAGGGAGACCGTACCAGCCGGTGGTGAACATTTGGGTGTGCATTTCTCTTGCTTTGTTTTACAAATAATGTGGTAGATGGACTGCGCTGCTTTGCCAGAGATGGTCTTGGCTAGGGGTCTTGTCTCTCTGTAGTGGCCTTTTTTTAGGCAATGTCACAACAAAAAAAATCCTAATATAAAAATATAGTCAGAAAGCAACCTCAATATTATGCTGTTAAACTCTAGCAGTCTAAACCTAAAACTACTCACTGGAAGCAGCCTTCACCTTAAAAGATGCTGACATCTTTGCAGTCAGACTGTCAGGTCACGGAAAGCAACCTGGCCATACCAGGTTATAATGCCTTCCACACATTCAGTCCACAAACTGTAAGCGTGAGAACTAAAGGAGGTGAAGTATTGGTTAAACAGAATGATTCCTTTGAACTAATCTAGGTCCAGTTTGAGTGTAGGGGAAGACCCTTCTCCAAGTTATTGCTAGTTATAAGACCCCCTTCCAGGATACCCACACTACAAACTTGGATCTACTTAAGATACCAACACCCTGTTTTTAGGCGACTTTACATATCCAAAGATTGGGTAAATTGTACGTGTACAAAGGCACTTGCCCAAAGGTTCTTGGACTTCAGCTCCAATGCTCTGGACTATTTGGTTAACACCCCCACAAGGGTCCCAAACATTCTGGCTCTGGTGCTCACAAACATGGGCGATCATTGCACCACTCCATGTGTCTGGCCCTCCCTACTGAGGTCTGATCATAAACAAGTCTCATTAAAAGTAACATCTGACAACCCCCCACATTAGCAGCAACTAGACTAAAAAAAAAAGTCTCCAGAAGCAATTAACCTATTACTTGACTGCTTTAATAGCTTCATAGTCCCTGCCCTCACTGATGGCATGGACACCTATACTGGAATTTACACCTATGCCTTGTATAAGCATCTGTATAGATGTATTGACTCAGCTGTACCTGATAGGACCAAAACAAGATCCTAAAGAACAAGCAAGATCCTCAGGAAAGAACAAGCCTGCCTGGTGAACATCCAACATTAACAGGATATACAATAAGAGGGAAAAAAAATTGCTGTTCAAGAGCAGGAAGGAACAATCTTTGAAATGGAAGCTTTCCCTCCACAAGCAAATAAGACACCTTGTAAAGTGTTCTAAAGCCAACTATGAATCCAAATTAGCCTCCTTCGCCAAGGATGACCATAAGGCCTTTTTTAGCCCCGTCAGAAACCTTTAAAGGAAAAACCCAGATCTGTGCATAACTGGTTAATAGCACCACATGTACTGCACCCACAGAAATAGCCAACCTGATTGCCCACCAGTTCAGTGAACCCCCATTGCATATCCCCCAAAGCATCCCTGCCACTTACCCACCACCTAGTATCTCTAAGGAGCAGATCGTAAATGCTCTCCAATGCCAAAAACAGCCTCTGTAGGACCTGATAATATATCTGGCTGCATGCTAAATGGATTAAAACAGGAACTACCTGTACTGCTTATAACCACAGTCTAAGCACTGGTTTGTCCCTGCTGAATGGAAGACTGCAGCAGTTATCCTGTTACATAAAGGAGACACCTGCGCTGATCCTGGGAACTGTAGATCTATAATCTGTAAGGCTATGGAAAGTAATCATGGACCTAAACAGAAATATGAGACCTCCAAATGCTCAACCCAATCCAGTCTGGCTTTATTAAAGGGGAGATCCTGTCTCTTGAACTTGGACTACTTTGAGACAGTCCCCAAAGCCCTGGACAAAGGCAGGTCCTTGCATATGGCCTACCTGGAACTGGCAAAGGCCTTTGACACTATTCTCCACCCAGGTAACCTTGATGAACTCACCAGCTGGAGATCAGCCTGTATGTTGCCAGCTGGGTTGCAAAGTGACTCACCGACAGAGCGTGCACAGACAAAATAGGTGATGCTACCTCCACCAGCAGACCCTTAACCAGTGGTGTTCCACAGGGATTGGTGCTGGGGCCTCTCTGGTTTGGAATCGACTTCTCTGATGTACAGGCTAAAACAAAAGGCCTATGGTTGACAAAGTTTGCTAATTCCAAACTGAGTGCAGTTAGAGTCCCCAAATAATGTCAACATTCTACAGGAGGGGTTTACACAGACAATGACTTATCCCAAAGTCATGAGCTAAAACTCTATGCAAAAATATGCCTCAAGCTCCTTTTTATCAAGGTGATGTCCTTGCAGATTACCATATTAATACCCTAAGCATGCAATCAGTGGTAAAAGATTTGGGCACACAGGTTGCTACCTTTTGTTATGTACCTTACCAGGCACCTGCAGCAATTGGAAAGACCAATGGTGTTTTACAAAGAAAATTCAGGGTCTTCAGCATCAGTCCTACTTTGACTGAAATCACTGTTACTATACTCTGTCTTACTGACTACTCAGAAGTGACCTCTGCCATGCATATACAGCAATGTCAGATCCTGCTCTAATGGAAATGCACATTCATAAATCAAATGGCATGAGGTGCACTCACTCTTGGGAAGTCAGTCTAGTATGTGACCTCAACAGGACTTGCTGGACAGATGTTTTGGAGATTACCTCTTTCTCTGGAACAAACTTGCAATTCAGTTGAACCAGACCTCTTGCTTGACACTATTTTAAGTGTAATTTGGATGGGAAACTGCAAATTCACATTTGGAGGTTCACCTATGTCCTCCTCTAACAGGGGCAGTAGTTGACTTTGTTCTGCTTAATAGCTTTATTCTTGGGATCAGGGTTTGTACTTGGCTAGGCTTGTATGGGCCCAAGGGCCATTACCCTAGTAACCTCATGCAATCCTACGGATGCTAAACAGGGTGTCCTGGACATTGTTCATCACTGATTTATTCTTCAAATAGATACTTTTGCTTCCATTCAGAACAGGCAAGTCAGATTGCTCTGTACAAGAGTACCATGCCAAGTAGCATAGAAGACTGATGCCTTCTCTTTATATTGAAAGTGGGAAATTCATCTGTGCATCCCCCCCCCCCAGATTCCCAAAGTCAAGGAAGATGAGCCCAAAATATTGTTTGCAATTCCCTTTTGGCCCAGACAGCACTGGTTCCCCCTTCTCTTTCACTTGGCCAGGGGTAATCATTACAAGTAAACTCACAGTATAGACTTGCAGACACAACAAAAGCCCTTTAATTCATCCAGGTCTTCAGACCATAAGCACTACCATTTTGGATGACAGGATTTTGATTCAACTAAGTTACCTTTTCTTATAGTATGTGCTGCAGGTATTAGAGGCTAGAAATTTTGTAACAAGAAAGTCTTGTATTTCCGAATATTTTCTGCATGATGGGACTGAAATGAACAAGACTTATCAACTGTGTGATTATTCTTTGTTAACTTCTGTTTTAGAACAAGTTTTTATGAAAATTGGTGAAGTATATGACATCAAGGATAAACTTCTTTATAAAGAATCTATATTTTAAAGTTCAATAATATGGTACCTGTAGGTTTAAATTTAGAGGTTAATTGGAAACAATTATGTAATTGATTAATGAATGGTGCTATAAAAAGTTTGTGTGATGTGTGTTTGTGTTACTCCTGGAAGGCTGTGAGCCGAGGCGCTAGAGTTCTGAGTTCTTCATTAAATCTGTGTTTGTATTGTGGCCAGTTGTGGATTTCTTTTAGCTGCTGTTCAAGTTGTTGCATATTATCAGCTGTGTATCCCTGGTATTCTGTTACTTGTTTGAGGTGCTCTATTCTGGCCTAGTATTTTTTTTTCTATTAAAGCACGTTTGTCAGCTGCCTCTGCCTGTCTGCCCTTAGATCCACCACTGTATATACTTTGACGTCAAGCAGTTTTTGAAAGATGTCCTTATTAGGCCACCAAAGAGAGCTGTTCCTCTAAAAGACCTGAACAGTCGTAGAAAAGCTCACCCTTGTTCATTTTGAACATGCTACTTGAAGACTGTTTTTTACTTGTGGCAACTACTTCAGCCAAGAGGGAGTCAGAGTTGCAAATACTCATGGTCCCTCCACCCTTTCATTTTTCACAAGGACATGGGTAACCATCAGGACTAACCTGATTTTTATGCCCAAGTTGGTCAGTGAGCTGTCCTTGAATCAATCCATCAAACTTCCTACCATTTTCCTTCTACCCAGAACAATTTGTTTTATTTTACATTTGATAACCAGAAAAGTCCATCTGGACTAGTGGTCCTTTATCAGCGGAGGCCCAGGGAGAAAAGTCCCACATTTATATATAGCATTAGAACAGACATTAACACAGAGTACATTGTGTGGGGTCTGCATGTCCTCCCCGTGTTCGTGGCGTTCGAAAGACGTGCATGAATGGGCATGCCTTCGTTGAAGGTTGTGCATTGGGCTGGCAACTCTGCACTAAAAATCTACTGCCAGTCATTAGCGGACCGGAGTTTCGTTGTGGCGACCCCTAACCGGGAAAAGCCAAAAGAAGAAGACCTTAAGACATGTATACCAATTGTTGAATAAGATAAAAACTTGTACACTCATTCATAAGACAAGAATGAAGGGTATACAATGCTTTTTAAAAGGCTTGAATAGTAAATCAGCAGTATAGAAGAATTAGTTAAATGTCATATACACTTCCTTCTTTGGTTAACATTACTGAAGAGACCATTAGATTATAAGTCCTTGGGTCATAATGTCACTTGTTCTCTTGTTATGGAGCATGGGCATAGCCATTTGCTTGTGAGGTGAGCTTTAAGTGAGTTTTTAAACTCTGTCATGGAGGTTTTACTTGTAAGGCTAATGGGTAGGGAATTCCATGCGTTTGCTATATAGGAGTATAGGGATTCTCCTGCAGAGTTAGACTTTTTGGGCTTCTAATGGCTGTTTGTCGTCAAGAGTATAGAACTCTTACTAGTGTATGGTTTGAGTGTACTATTTAGGACTGGCATTTTATCTGGATTATGTAGTATCTTATGAGTTAGGGTTAGTTGGTTAATACAGTATGAGATGGGGAAATTCAAGCCATTATAATAGTTTTAGGTTGTACAATGATGTGATTTATAGGGTGAACTGGTGGCAAACCTGGCAGTCTTGCTGCAGCATGCTTCTAATTTAATGCCGCCTGTTTTTCTTAGATAAGTGAGAATAGGAGAGGCATATGTGAGAGTAGAGAGCAAGTGTGTCCTAGCGATGGTTGGCTGATTTTTGTCAGAATGGTTTGTTCCTATATAGGGCTCCTAGTTTGTGGACTTTTTTATGGTGTGGGCAATATGGATGTCAGATGTCTGGTTACAGACTATTTCTATACCTAGTAGTTTGGTATGGCTGCCTGGTGAGATAGTGGTATTATTTTTTGATAGTATGTTGAAAGGTGTGGATGGAGGTCTGAATTTAGTGGGGTTGAGTAGTAGTAGTAGTTTTGTTTTATTGGTGTTTTGGATTAGTTGGTGTTCAGATAGCTAGGATTCGACTGATAGGATGATTGTGTAATTCTAGGATTCTAGGATGGAAGTGACATTTCATACAAGTATGGAGTCATCTGGATATTGTGTTACTGTGGCATAGGGTGTAGACGTATGGATGTTAGTAAAGATAGTGAAAAGTAGTGGCTTAAGGATGGAGCCTTGAGGCACACCTAGTGGTACTGGAAGTAGTGGGGAGATGTTTGAGTGCCACTCTACTGCCTGTTGTCCTGAGAGAGAGCTTTTGAACCAAACAATTGTGGACTCTGAAAGGTTTAGGGTAGAGAGCATATTGATAAGTTTATCATGTGAAACTGTATTGAATGCCTTTGAGAGGTCTAGGAAGAGGGCTGATGCACATATAAACAATGGTAAATTTGTATTTACTGTTTCTGTGAATGAGAGAGCAGTGGTGGTGCTGAGGGAGGGACGAAAGCCATGTGTTTTTTAGGTTATGAGAAGTGAGGTGGTACATAATTTGCCTTTGAGTACATCTTTCCAGAATTTTTGAGAGGGGCGATAAGATAGCGATGGGACGATTGTTTGGTTCTTTTGAGGTGCCACCCTTGTGGAGAGGAATAACAGGAGATTTTCCATATGTCAGGAGCTGTTTTGTTTTTTTCAATTATTGATCTGTTAAGAATTGTTACAGGGTAAGCTATAGCCTCTGCAGCTATTTTTAGAAAGTCAGCTGGGAGTTTATCTGTTGCTAATTTGGTGGGTTTTAGTTTTTTTTAGTAATCCTTTAATTGTATTTACATTGGTTGTAGAGAGAAGGTGGTGTCTGTTTGGAGGGGTATTATGAATGTGGAGAGGTTGTGATTTAGTTAGGGCAACAATTGATTCCTATTACCTATTGTAATGTAGAGAGGCTCCTTCAATCTTTGGATGTCCATAGGTAACTCAGATTTTATATACTGGAAGCTAGACAGAACATTATCAACTTTTTTTTTTCCTTTCAAGACAAAAACTTTGTTTATGGAATACAAGACCAATCTTTAAATTGATTTACAAATTCCATTTAATTTTATTCCTTTCAAAAGCAGCTTCCTGGTCTTGTTAAAGCTCATTTCATAAGTGCTATTTTCTCTGAAGGTTGTTTTTGAAATGTTTGGATACTAGATCTGTTCTAGAAACCACTATTTGGACGTCTACCCACAACTTTCTAAGCATACCATTGATCCCCCCCCCCCCCAGGGCTAGTCTTGCTAGAGCTATTCTTCTTGGCATCCTAGACTCCAGCTCAGCCTCTCAATCCACCTCCCTTTCCAGGTGGGTAGTTTTGAGCATCTTCACAGTAGTCAGTAATACAGCAGCAGTTTTCCAAGGAAGGAACATAGTGCAGTTGTGTAAGAATTTACCATAACAGTAGATGTCAACTAATCACCGTGGCAGTATTGCATTCCACCCTCCTTCCCAATCTTTGCTGTTTTCCTTTTCACCTTGGGCAAGTTGTACTTTTATCCCGATTTCCTCCTTTTTCTTTTTTGATGTATATGTAGTTGCTTCTGTTCCTGCTTCAGTCTCCTTTGTCTGGAGCAAGAGTGTCCTGGGGTAATTCTCTCCCATACGTCCTTTATGTACTACTAAGCTATCCCTCACTTAGATCATACCTGTGGCTCAAGAGGAAGGTAGCCAGGCTTTGGTATGCTATCCAGATGTATGGCTATCCTTGGCAGGATATCCCAACAGTGAGTAATAGTGATTAGTTGAATGTGTAATATAAGTTCTTACACAACTGTACTTTATACATGTGCAGTAGAGTACATAAGTTATCCCCAAAACTTTAAATTGCAGGAGTTCACAAGCCATTTCAAAAGTTCAATTGTATACAATTTAAGCTTTAGATCCATACTAGTTAATGTACTAAAGTTGGGAGAAATGAAAAAAAATGGAGTTTGACTTACTAGGTTAGATGGTGATTGGGAGATAGACAGCTAATCACAGCATAATAGAGTAAAAGGGATACTGGTGAGGTATTAGGTAAGGTTGAAAGTGGACAGGAGGTTGAGGAAGAATTTTAATGTACTGATGTGGGTTTAAGCTAGAGCAACAGTTAACCTGCTATTTTGTATTCAGTCTAACATGCATGCTAGGTAAATGTTAGAAAAAAAGCTGAGGAGAGATTTGGGCTTCAAGATTGAAAGGAAAAATCAATAGGGGGGAAAAGGCAGAAGCAGCTGTGTAGGGCGAAACTAAGTTTAGAACAGCTAGGTTACCAATACAGGGTAGACTTGTATGTAATGTTATCTGGAAGGCTAGAGAGTGGAAATGTTTTTTTCTACCTCAACCTGAGTTGATTAGGAACATAAGCTTGTGTTCATAGGTGTGTACTAGGCTAATGGCCCTGGGGCCTTTACAAGCCTAGCCATAGGATTACCCTGGCATAGTTCCACCCAACCTTAGTTCCCAGTGCCTCTGTCGAGTAAAGCTACGGGTGTTCACCCTGGGGGTGAATTTTCTGTTTCCCATCCACTCATCAAGATTTCTCGTGAGGGTTAGCGAGGTGCTCTGCTTGACATGTATGGGAAGTCTGTTCCATATCATGGGCAGTCTCTGGGTTATGAACCTGCCCCTCCAGCATGTTCTGTTAATTGCGGTAATGAGGCTGAGGTCTCTGGAGCATGTGGTGTGGAGGGATTGGGATTTCTTTAGATGTAGCATTTCTAACAGAGCTGGATGAGACATGGCTTTGTAAGTCAAGCAGAGATTGCCTCTAAGTAGGCGATACGAGACAGAGAATAGTTTCTGTCCATATAGGACGTGTTTAAGGCCTAGGATCCTCTTTGTGAGGTACTTTTGTGGCCTTTCCAGTTGTTGCAGGTGTCTAGTGAGGTACATGCCTAATGGGGCATTGTACTCGATTGACCTAATGAGGGAAGAGTAGAGGGGAGACTATGACCTCTTTCTTCCTGGATGCAAAACCCTTAGTAATGAGATGTGCCACATAGGACTTTCTGACCACAGTGGTAATGTGATCAAAAGAGAGGTTGCTGTCAACCTGTGTTCCCAGATCTTGTAACGTCTTCTGTGTTCAATGGACTACCATCAATGTGGTAATTCATGGGAACTGGGTTTTTTGCAATGTGGATGATGACACATTTTTTGGCATTGAGCTTAAGGCCATGGTTCTGAGTCATTGGTCACAGTGAGGCCTTTTCTGTAGGATGTCAACATCACTTGGGGAGTTAATAGCTCCCAACTTGCAATCGTCTCCAAACCTAGTCAGCCAGAGTCCCTTCGTGTTGGCCTGGACTTCAGAGAAGTAGATACCAGACAGGAGAGGACTTAGGACCAAACCCTGTGGGACTCCACTCGTGACTAATCAGCAGTCTGACTTGAGTCAGCTACTTTCATCAAGCGTTGCTTAAGCTGAGATTTGCAGGATTTTCTTATCTAGCTTTAATGGTAGTAAAAGGGATTTCCTCATTTTTGAGATGTGGTATGAATGCAGTACTACGGGGAATCTTCCCAGAGATTATGGATACTGCAGCAGTGATCCATACAATGAACATAGTACATTGCAGTAATGTTTCCCCCATCCACTATCACATCTTTCCTCCATTGACAGCCCAGGGCTGCAGTGCATACCAGATCACTTACCCCCCAAGTTTTCTATACCAATCTAGCCTATAGCACTTGCACTCTTTGCTTGTCTTGATAGTTTGGTGTGAACCAGGATTGTCCTGGTATTCATGTCTGCATAGCAGAAAATCCAGGGGTCAGGTTCTGGCAGGGCTTCCATTGTTAGGAGTTTGCAGGAGGGACAGCAGAGAAACTCTGTCAATTACTTCTTGGGCTCGAAAGAATAAGTGATGACAAGGGTAGATGTCACCTTTATATTGGGAATCTGCTGATGTTCCAGGGAAGCACGTGTCTGCTAAGATGGAGAAGAGGTTACAAGACTCAGGGTGTACACTGGGCCTTCTATAGAAAATAAACAGTATTTCTAATTGCATATATCTACTGTTGTGGTAAAATATTCTTTATGCAGTTGTACTTTGCTTTTGCACTCGCACAAAATTTAAGTGTGTTAGCACCTTGAAATCACATTCTAGTGGGCAAAAGCAGAGTAATTTTCTTAAATGCATTAGTAGAGGATTTCAGGAAGTTTTCTATAACATAAACATGTACTAGTAAAGAAGTGGCAATGAAGTCAGTTGAATAGTTTGGGAGAGATCAAAAAATTGAATATGGCCTTGGAGGGGGAAATTTTATGTACGAGGTCAATAATAAAATGCACTGATATGATGATAGGCAAGTACAAGATAAGCTGCTATTTTAAGCCTAGCCAATTTCCCTTTCAAAGATGAAAATTGAACTCTATCATGCGTTTGAGGTACACCTTAATCATTATGCCAAACCACAACTCTAAAATGTTATGCAGTCAGTCTACAGACCATTAAACACCTAGCTAATAAAAAGACAGTACCCAAAGGTGAAGTTCAAACCCAGCACCTTTTGTCTGAGAAACACCTAAACCATTATGGCATCTCCCAGCTCTTGATGTACACAACACTATAGAGCCCACTAAATTGCAGCAAAGGGGATTTCTGGGATGCTGAATGAAGCAGCATACATTAAGAGCTGAGAATAGAGCTCTGTGTGGGATCTGAGAGGCTAGAATTAATGAGGGATGTTGATCACATGTTCATGAAGTACATTTGATCTGTATTCAGTCTGGAATGCAAGAATGATGCCACAAGAAAAATGATGGTGAAAGAGGGGGATATGGGAAGGTTGGATTGGGATGTAGAAGGAAAGAGCAAATGGACTTTGACATTCACAGAAGACTCCAGCATGTTAACTGACATCTTTCAATAACACTGGCTAAGCATTGCAATAACTAATGTTGGATAGGGACTTGGAATTATCCCATATTGTTCCAGTCAGTGGGTGTCCCAAAAGATGGAGTAATGTGTAAATACAGACCAGTGAATCTTGCCCTAATTGTTCAGAAGCTTCTGTTAGCAGTCCAGAAAAAAGCTTCATTTACAATTCAGTGGTGTGCTGGTTTGGCATCTGCAAAGGCATATCTTAAGTAAATCTTCCAACCTGCAGCAGCTGGAAAGGCCCCAAAAGTTCCTCACCAAAAGGATAAAGGGTCTCAAAAATATGTCTTATGCTGCCCGACTGAAAAGAACTCCAGCTCTATTCAGTCTCATACCGCTTGCTCAGAGGTGACCTGTGCCTGACATATAAGGCCATGTCAAACCCTGATTTGATGAATATGCTTCACCTCAAAAAATCTAGATCCCTCAGAACCACAAGGGCGGGAGACTTAAACCTTGACACGGTTATTAATAGAACATGCTGGAGGGACAGATTCATCACCCAGAGACTCCCTATGCTGTGGAACAAAATCCCGGTACATGTGAGGCAGAGCACCTCGCTGGCCTTGTTCAAGAGGAATCTTGACCAATGGATGGGGGATCGCAGATATACCCCAGGGATTACTTCAGTGTCACTGCTTGACAGAGGCACAGCAAAATAATAGGCATAATTTTATTCAAACTAAAGGGGTGGCGAAAGCCAAATAACTATGGGCTAGGCTTATAAATGCCCTTGGGCAGATAGCCTAGTATGAACCTATGAACCTAACTTTTTTTTTTCTTGTTTTTGCCCCTAATCCCCTCCAGACTGTCAAGTCCTATCCTCCTGGATGCTGATTTTGGGCTATTTCTTCTCTGGAAATATGAGCCCTGTAACTCATTCATTCCCTGCTGTGAGAATTGAATGAGCTGGGAGTGGGTCCCTTTTGGCTCATGATGGCTTAAGAGCTCTACAGTTAGGACATCACATCATGTATTAGACTCATCTCACCTTCATTCTTACTAGGTCTGGTTCAAATCTGATCCTAGGATCTGTCTTGGCCTTTATTTTCAAGCTCAAGGTCTTCTGCCAGCTCTTGGCTAAACCCCATCACTGCATGCACTAGATCTTGTTTGCTGCTAGACAAGATCTAGTGCTTGTCTGCTAGCTCTGGCCAAGTATTGCCTTTATTTCTTGTTCGACCTTTAAAAAGCGACTTTGTCTATTTAACCTTGTATTGTCATTACTTAGTCTTTCCGCTTGTGTGGCTGTTTTTTGCTGTTGGCCATAGTCTCTTGTTTAGGCCTTGTCCCTCCCCTGGCTCCCCTTTTATAGTTAAATAGCCCGTTTAAGTTGCAGGAAACTTATCCCTTCCTTTTATTTCTTTCCTTGATGCTTTTTTTAAATACAGATGTGTAGTTGTTCAATCTCGCCGTTCATTCTTCACTGATGAGTTCTGAGCCGATCCATCAGCTCCGACATGGCCATTAGCAAAGCTAAAGGTTTACCAGTAGCTCGAGACGAAGCCCCTTATCCCATGATGTACTGCCGGAATTACCTCAGATCTAGTTTGCCACAGCACGGATCTCAGTGGTTCCAGTTTGCTCAAGCCTTTTTTGACACAAAATCATTATTTGCAAGTTTTTTTCAAAAACTTCTTTATCTTTTATAGATAGTTATATATTAAGCTCCTGTAGTTTCTTTAGACCTATTCCCTTTGGTGCTTCATAGTTTAACATATTTATAGTGGCCTCATGTTAGGCCTAGTTATTCAGTGTGTGTGTTTCCCTTATATTACTATAGTGTGCATTATACTTTTCATAGTGTAGATAGTGTGCTGTTACACATTTAGTAGAGTTGGCCTTCTTTTCCCAGGCCATTGTTAGTGTATTCTGTATTAAAGTTGAGCCTAAGGATAGCTTTAACTTTTAGGCTGTATTATACTGTTGGCCCTGTTTTTCTTCGGCCATTTGTTAAACTGTGTTGGTTAATTAGAAGTGTTATCTTGAGCCTAGGACATATTTTTCTTCTAGGTTGTTTTAGACTGTTTAGTCTGTGTATTGCTTATTAATATGTCTGAGGAAAAAGACAAGCACCCAAAGTCTGGATTCAAAATATGTCCAGACTGCGGGCAAAAGATGTCTCTCACTGATGGGCATGTTCAGTGCTTGTATTGTTTGGGTGCAGTGCACTTGCAGGAGTCCTGTAGCATTTGCCATCCCTTTTCTTCAAGGGTTCTTTTAGAGAGGAAAAGGAAGCTTGTGGATAGAGGTTTGCTTGAAGCATCCTTTTATTTAAGCTTTGTCTGACTAGGATGGAGCCAGCAAGTCCTCTAAATCATCAAAATCATCTACTGATTCCAAGGCATTTAAAAAGTCTAAGAAAGTGGAGGTTTCTGGTTCTTCTGCTCCACAGCTCTTTGAACCGAGTGTCGTCTTTTCGGAGCCGGCCCACTGTTTTGGAGCCGGTCCCTGAGAGACCTGTATCTCCACTCCTCCAATTGGCACCTTCGGTGCACTCCTCGATCTTCTGTTAGCCTCTCTGATTTGGATACGGACTGATTGGTGCAGAAACTCTTACGGGCACCAGGCCTTGCCAAATTGTTGTCGGAACCAAAGACCACCATCCCGGATTTGTTTGCTCCTCCTCTGAGCCGTACTGGATCTTCAGAGCCGGAAGGGGCCAACATGCTGTTCGTGGAGCCTTTGGAGCGGAGACCTGCTCCAGTGTCATCGGTTCCATCCACTCTGATGTCCTTGGTGCCGACCGGGGACTCTAGGGGCCGGCACTCTCCTGTTGGGTCTGGGGATGATAGTCACACTGACTTGTCGGTACCGACTCTTCCTCTCTGGGCCTCTGCTCGGATGAGCTTGGCTCCTACCACCATCTCTGAGCCCATGGTCTTGGTGCAGGAGGGTATGGCGGTTCCCTCAGATCTGTCGATCCCATCGGAGCCATGATGCTTTCAAAGCCATGAGGAGAGCCTTGTCCCCAAAGACATCTTCAACACCAGGTCTGGCCTCTTCTTCCCCCAAAGTGCCTGTCTGCTTCTGCCTCTATCATCCAGGCCAGGCGTAGAGACCCTGAGCCTCAGGTAGCCCCACAGCGCACCCCTTGCTCTTTTGAGACCTTCCCAGAGGCCACCACTGAGGAGGCCCCCAGGAAGAGATTGTGTAAGAGGAGACACTTGGACTACCCACAGGAGTCTTTGACATCTGATACTGACTTGGATGAGTCAGATGGGTCCCCCCGATCCCCCTCTGAGGATATCTCCTTTGTGGAGATCCTAGAGATCCTTAGGCAGAGGGGTGATTGGCAATCCAAACACCCTACTGAGGAGTCAGTTCTCGTGAAGGCTTTCAGGTCTCAACCTTCCACCTCTTGGGTGTCTCTGCCCATTGATGAGCTCATGCAGCTGGTCTCTTGAAGGGCGTGGGAGTCACCGGAGTCCATGGAGCCTGTCCCTCGGAGGCCCAACAAGTTCATTTCTGCCCCGTAGATAAAGATTTTTTGTCAAAGGGAGTCCCTGTTAATACCATGGTGGTGGTGGCGGCGCCACCAAAAGGAAATGTCTGAGACTTCTTGATGATGCATCCTCCTAACAGAGAGTCCAGGATCATGGATCGATATGGGAAATGCATGTTTATTTCAGCGACTTTTACACTCTGATCCCTGAACTATTTGACCCACTTCACCAGACTGCAAAGAAATCTCTTTAAGGAGTTGGGAGATGCTCTTCAGGGTACTGTAGCTGCAGGGGATTCTGACAATGTTGCCGCCCAGCTCACTACCCTCCATGCATCTCGTATCATATGCAGCTGATGGGACGAGTAGAGCAGCGGGTACAGGAGTTGCACTAAAATGACATTCCTGGATGCACTTGTGTTCCTTCGTGAAGCCCTTTAAGTCTTCATTTGTCAACACCCCTTTTGATGGCTCATCTCTCTTTGGGCCCAAAGTGAGGGAAACTCTCACCAGGTGTGAGCAGGAGGGGAAGATTGTCTGCTGTCGGAGTCTGTTTTTTCCATCCCTACTCGGCCTTAGCCCAAAGGCCAACGGGGAGGGAAAATGTGGTTCTGAAGGGCCCAAGGAGCCTTTCTGGACACACGTGGTCAGAGAAGGGGGTAACACTGGAAGACACCACCCTCGTGGCAGAGGGGGGTCCGCAACACCAGGGTGACAGATCACTTCTCTGGTCAACCCCATCAGCGCTCCTGAAGGGAGACCCGACTGTCCTGCTCTGGAGGCAGTCAGGGGTCACTTATCTTTATACCCAGATGCCTGGCTAGATATAACAAATGACAGCTTGGTACAAAGTATTTCCAGAGGGTATTTCATACCATTCTTCACCCAAACCATGCCCCCAAGGAGAATCCCTGATGGTTCCACCCAGTTACAGGGAACAAGCAACTATAGAGGTCTGCAAGTTGCTAGAAAAGTGTCATCCAGCCAGTCCCAGCAGACCAAATAGGATCTAGAACTTACTCAAGATTCTTTTTGGTTCCAAAGAAAACTGAGGACTGGAGACCTATTTTGGACCTGAACAGACTGAACCAATTTGTAAAGAAAGAGAAGTTCCGGATGGTCACGCTTCAGTCAATACTTATAGGGAGGGATAATTAGATGTGCTCGATAGATCTCAAGGATGTGTACTACCACATAAAAATGGCCAGGCCATCCAGAGATCATTTGTGTTTCCGGCTGGGAACCCAATCATCAGTTTCGAGCCCTGCCCTTTGGTCTCACTACAGCCCCCAGAGTGTTCAAATGCATGGCAGTGGTCACGGCTCATCTGAGGCATCTAGAATTCAAGGTGTTTCCGTACCTAGATTATTGGCTCCTTACCTCCACCACCAGGCATCAACTTATTCAAGCAAGAGAATACACTGTGACACTCTGCCATCACTTAGGCATTACAATCAACTCAGAAAAATCTGCCTTGTTGCCATCGCAGCATATTGTCTTTATAGGGGCAGAGTTGGACACTTCAACCACCACTCTACGGCTACCAGTCGAGAGGGTCTTTATCCTTTGCCAGCATGGCAACTCACTAGTGTCGAAGGACAGAGCACCAGCCACAGAAGTCTTAAAAGTATTAGGTTTGATGACTGCAGTGATCTTGGCCAAACCATTAGCACGGATGCATATGCAGATTCTTCAATGACTGCTGTTCACCCAATGGTCCTATCAGGAACTTCCAATGAGTCATATGATTTTGATTACAAAGTCTTGCAAGAGAGATCTCTGGTGGTGGTTGACGTCTCTTCATGTAACTATAGGATGTCCCTTTGTTCTACCCCTTCCAGTAGCCACTGTGACCACGGACGCTTCCCTGTAGGGTGGGGGGGCATTTTCAGGGAATGACCACCCAAGGCACATGGATGGATCAAGAGTCACACCTGCATATCAATGTTCTGGAGATGAGAGCAGTACTTCTGGCATTGCAGTACTTTCAGAACTCTCTTCCTCTAGGGACAATTACAATTCAGACACATGTTGGTAGTCTGGTACTTGGAACAAGCAAGGCGGGACCAAGTCTTACCCCCCCCCCCTTGCCGAGAAGCCCTCAGAGTTTGGCAGTGGGCTGTCTCCTCCCAGCACTTTCTGTTGGCAATGCACATCCTGAGGAGATCCAACGTGATAGCAGACAAACTGAGCAGGGCAATTTTGTTGCCACAGGAGTGGTCCCTCAAACAAGAGATTGCGGACAGGATTTTCTGCAAATGGGGCCAGCCTTGCTGCGATCTTTTTGCCAGTCAAGTCAACATGAAATGCAGAAGCTACTTTGCCCTAATTTCCCCTCTGGGACAACCCCCAAGAGACGCACTCGTACACGATTGGCCCCCAGGTCTCCTCTATACATTCCCTCCAATCCCTCTTATACCCAGACTTCTACATAAAGCAATGTTGCTGGGAAGGACTATCATCCTCATAGCACATTGGCCTAAGCAGATTTGGTTCCCATTTCTTCATCATCTATTGGAGGATCCATAGGTTCATAGGTTGGCACTAGCTATCGGCCCTAGGACCTATACAAGCATAGCGATAACAATTCCCTGGATATTTCTTCCCACAATATTTACTTCTCTGGACCCCTGTTTAGCAGGGTGGCCGACATGATCCCTGGGGTGAATTTCCTATCTCCCATCCAATCAACAAGGTTTTTTTTGAAGAGGGCTAAGGAGGCACTCTGCTTGACATGTATGGGCAGTCTATTCCAGAGTATGGGGAGTCTCTGGGACAGGAACCTATCCCTCCAGCATGTTTTGTTCATTGTGATTACAAGGTTTAGATCCCTGGAGCATGTGGCTCTGAGGGATTGGGATTTCTTTAAGTGGAGCATGTCCAGCAGCTCAGGGTTTGACATGGCCTTGTATGTTAAGCAGAGATCGCCTCTGAGTAGACGATATCCTACAGAGTATAGCTGGAGTTTTTTTTAGACTGTCAGCATGTGGCATCTGCTTTAGGCCTGTGGTACTTTTAGTGAGGTATTTCTGTGGCCTTTCCAGCTGTTGCAGATGTCTTGAGGTACATACCAAACTGGGCATTGTACTCCTATAATGGGTCTAATGAGGGATAAGTACAGTGGGACAATTACCTCCTTTTTTCTGGATGAAAAGCCCTTAGTGATGTGGTGTGCCACATAGGATTTCCTGACTGTTGTGGCGATGTGGTTATCGAAAATTAGACCACTGTCCACCTATGTCCCTAAGTCTCTCATCACACTTTCAATGTTTAGTGTACTGCCACGTATGTGATAATTCATGGGCACATGTTTTTTTCCAAAGGGGATAACTATACATTTCTTGGCATTAAGCTTGAGCTCATGGCTCTGGCACCAAGCATCTGTTTCTGTAAGGCCCTTTTGTAGAATAATCCACATCATTTTGGGGATTCAATAATGGATCCCAGTTTGCAGTCATCTGAGAACTTTGTTAGCCAGAGTCCCTTAGTGTTGGCCTGTACTTCAGAGAAGTAGATGCCAAACAAGAGTGGTCCCAGGACTGAACCCTGAAGTACTCCACTTGTCACTTGTCTGGAGCTGGATTTGGAGTCAGCTACTTTTACAGTCTGGGTTCTGTCAGTAAGCCAGTTAGCAACCGATCGAGTGACGTAGGGATTTATGCCCAGCTTAGTAAGTTTATCTATGATTCCAGAGTGGGAGATGGTGTCTAAGGCCTTGGAGAGGTCCATATAGGCTGTGTGGACCGCCTTACCCTCGTCCACAGCTCTGGAGACTGATTCAAAGAAGTCCATCAGGTTCAGGAGATGAGATCGGCCCTTCACAAACCCAAACTGGGTGGGGTCCAGTGTTTGAAGGTTTCCAATGTCTTTGTTTATTTGTTGCATGATAATACGTTCCATGCCCTTGCAGATCAGGCTCATCAGACTGATGGGACGCTGGTTCCTGGGATCCAAGGTGGATCCTCCCTTGTGGAGCGGGATAACTGTAGCTGTGCGCCACTCAGTGGGCATGAAGCCTGAGGTGAGGCTATGATTGAACATGACAGGTGAGGTGCCAGTTCATTTTGTAGTTCATGTAGTACACAGCCTGGGATGTCATCTGGTCCCATGGATGCTGTATTCTTAGCTTTGGAGAGTGTGGTTTCTACTTACGTGGCTGTGATTACCGGAATTTGGTACTTTTTTGGTATTGAGATGGGCCCTTTAGGGGGTGTGAGGGGGGTGGCACTAAATCGATCTGCCAGGATATTGCCAATATCCTTGGGATCAGTATATTTAATGCCATTCTGTTGAAGCTCAGAGCAGATCTGAGCATTGCCATTTAGATTCTTGACATAACTATAGAATGCCTTGTGGCTGTCTTTGGAATCTTTAGCAATTTAATTTTTGTAACTAAGTTTTGAGGATTTTATGAGGGATGTCAGCTTCTTACTGAGGCTGGTGAAGGGAGTTTTTTGCATCCTGGGATTCTCCTCTTTTCTGCAACAGTTTCTTGCTTCTGTTTTATAGTTTGTTTATAGCAGGGGACCACCAGATTGGCTTCCTTTTTTTGGAGGAGAGCATCTTGGTTCTATTTGGGATGGAATGGTTCATGCACAAGTGGATGTGCTCATACAGTGCCTTAGTGTAGGATTCTGCAGTCGAACTTTCAGATCCCGTCTGCATGGGTGTCATGAAGTTTGTCACTTCTGACTTCAGTAGCATGAAGTTGGCTTTGGAGAAGTTTAAGGTGGTTTCCTTACTGGGAGGTAGGATGTGGATGTCGAGGGTGATTTGCTTATGGTCAGACCTGACCAATGAGGGGGTGACCACTGGTGTGGAGCATCTATCTCCCATGTTGGAAATGACCAGGTCTAGGATATTGGAGCCCCTGGTGGGACAATGGATTCTGGACCCAGTTCCAGACCACCTGACACATCCGTTGGGGGACCTCCATCCTTCATTGCAGTCACTGAAGTTCACAGCTTGGCTGCTCCAGTTCCCCTCGTAGCCAGGCTTCATGATCTTTCTGATGAGACAAGACAGATCCTCTTGTCATCTCATAAGCCATCCACCAGGAAACTGTATCTTAGTAAGTGGAAGAGGTTTTCCATATGAGTTTCTAAGCAGAACATTGATCCTTTACAAGCCCCTTTCTTGAATCTTTTCAATTCCTTTCCTCCCCTTTACTGCAAGGTAATTTCTTTTTTTACCAACGGTAGTAAACCCCCTTTCCTTCTTACCTTCGGGTAATTCTTGTACCATTGCTGGTATTTTTCTGGGTTTCATTTCTTTCTAACATGGCAGCTAAAAAAAGGTAGTCCAGGTTTTAAAAGATGTTTAGATTATGGCCATAAATGACCTACTTCAGATGCACATTCCCTGTGTGTCTATTGCTTGGGTGTGCCTCATTTAACAGTTGACCCGCCCTGCGGGATTTGTAAGAATTTCTCTAACAGGACATTGAGAGGAAAAATAAATTAATATTGAAGGGGCTACTTAAATCTGCTTTTTCAGAGGCTATTTCTGGGTTGGAGGCTTCAACCCTTCCAAGATCCCATAAGAAAGAGTGATGAACATATAAAGGCCAAGTCTCTACATCTCCTGCTGGGGACCCCTAGGAACCGAGACCCAAGAAAGCTAAGCTTTCCAGTTCAGATTTGACTTCTTCGGTTCCAGTGCTTTCGGTACCTAGACCTTCGACACTGAGGCCATTGGTGCCATCTGTGACTTCGGCACCAACTAGCGTGCCCTTTACAGTATTGGTACCAAGGGGTTCGTCGGTTCAGACTTATTTACTGGCACCGACTGTCCAGTCGATGCAGACTGTTATGACATTGATAGATATTTCGACACTCATTACCTTTTCGGCTCTGACAGCTTACCCAGTACAGACTACCCTCTCAGCACCGACAATTCAATTATCAGCACTGATTTTTTTGGTTGCAGTCTTAGCGCCGATAACCACTTCGGTACTAACCTTATCATCTGTGCAGACCATGACTTTGGCACTGATGATTTACTCGGTGCAGACACCTGTAGTTCAGTCCTTTACAGCCCCGTTGTTTTCAGTGCAGACCTCCAAGGTGGGCATCGAGCTTGCTCTGTCTTTGGATAGACCTGACTCCCCCTCAGCCATGTCTGTGAAATCCACTAGAAGTCTCTCTGAACATGACATGTTGCGTCTTGTGGATCAAGGACTTTTGGCCAGAGGTATCCTACCCCCCCCCCCCCAGGACCTATCCTTCCATGGGAGGTGATCACGCTTTTCCAAAGACCCCTACTTATTCTCCTCCTTCATTGCCTTTGAAGCCCCTTGATATAGCACAGTCTTTCCCCTCTACGGTTCCCTTTATGGACCTCACTAAGGAGCCGCAGTTTGCCTTTGTGGCAGGAGAGTTTTGCTACAACCCAGGATGTCAGCTGTGGCATACATAATTTGGTGTTTCACAGCCATCCAGGGACTCAGAATCAGCAGGCTGAGCCACATAGGAGAGGAGTGAGCCCTGCCTGGGCACTCACCCCTCTTCAGGTGGACCGGCCTTCCAGCTAATGGAGAAGGCTCTGATGTCGGTTGGTGAGCCTGTGCTATCACTCTCCCTGCCCTCCTCTGGACTGCAATGTACACAAGTCGCTCCTAGCGAACACCGGGCACAAGGGCCTCAGGATATACTCCCACAAGAGACCCCTTTTGCACTATCTTGCCCAGCTTCTCCCTCTGAGGAAGTTCATCAAAAGAGCTCATGCAAGAGGAAGCACATGGACACAGTCCCCCCTTATGAAGACACAAACTTTGATGATGGGGAAGAGTCCCCTCACTCCCCCTCTGAGGTATTCTTTGGTGATATTCTTGAAATTCTTAAACAGAGAGGTGACTGGCAGCCCTCGAACCCAACCTCTGAAGAGTCTGTATTCCTGCAGGCCTTTTGCGCCTGGCCCCCTACCTCCTGGGTTACTCCACCTGCTGACGAACTGGTCCAGCTCATCGTGCAGCATGCGTGGAAGGCTCCTGACACCATTGAGGCCATCCCCAGGAGGCCAGATAAAATTTTGTTCCCTCCTGCTACTGATCCCCATTGGTCCAAATGTCTTCCTGTAGATGCTTTGGTGGTGGCGGCTGCAACTAAAAAGTACCTGGTGGATGAAGAAAGCCAGACTGGCCATCCACCCAACAAAGAGTCCCAGGCTCTGGACAGAATAGGGAAGTGTACTTTTGCATCAGCAACCTTTGCAATCGGGTCCCTGAACTATATGGCACACTTTACCAGGCTTCACAGAGATTTAATTTCTGAGCTCTCTGAAACTTTGGTTGGAGCTGTGTCTGAGGTCCATGACAAAGTGGCCTCTCAGCTAGCCACCATTGAATCGATATCTAACTCTTCCATGCACCTGATATCTTGCGCATCAGGAGGAGCAGCTAGAGCGGCGAGTTCAGGCATTGTTCTGAGACGACATGCCTGGATACACTTGTGTAATTTTGCAGAACCCTTCAAGGCTTCCTTTCTCAACGCTCTCATCGAAGCCTCTTCATTGTTTGGACCCAAGGTTAAAAGCACACTGGCCAGATGTGAACAGGACAGTAAGACCCTTTCTGCCTTGGGTGTCCATTATTCTTCCCCTCTTTAGAGAACCTACTCAACCATGAGACCTGTCATTAGTCCTACAAGCTTTGACAATGCCACTTTTCGAACCAGCTTCTTGCAATCTCAAATGTTTGTCATGGAAAACCTTGTTTTTGGTAGCCATTACTTCTGCCAGACGTATCTCTGAGCTTCAAGCCTTATGCATCGAGTCCATATTTGATTTTACATAGAGATAGTGTCATTGAGAACTAATCCTTCTTTTCTGCCAAAAGTGATATCTGAAATGTCCATTAATCAAACCATTGAATTGCCAGTTTTCTTCCCCAATCATTCAAAAAAAGGAGAGTATTGCCTACATACCCTGGATATTTACAGGCAAATTCGCTTCTACTTGAACAGGATTAAGGCCTCTCGTAAATCAGATCAGTTATTTTTGGCCTATTCTGGACCTAGATTAAGATGTGCTGTTGCTAAGGTCACATTGGCTAAATGGTTGAAATACTGTGTGACCTTCATTTATAGACAACGTAATATTTCATTACCTACTACCATAAAGGCTCATTCTACAAGGTCGGTGGCAACTTCTGCCTTCCATGCCAGAGCCTCTTTACATGACATTTGTGCAGCTGCAACTTGGGCTATTCCTCGTACCTTCATCAATCATTACAAATTGGATTTGGCCTCCAGTGGAAGAGCATCTTTTGGTTCTATGGTGCTCAGGAATGTCCTTCCATGAGAGCCTCCCAGGAATAAATGTAGCTGGGTCTCTGTCCCACACATAAGGAATGAATGAGGATTAACAATATCCGATAAAGAAGTTATGTCTTACCATAACATTCCATCTGTATTGTTGATCCTCGTTCAATCATTACAACCCTCCCTCCTTCCCCCTCCTGTGGCTTGTAGTGGGTCTCACCATCTGGTTCTGTTAGGTCATTTAACCAGAGGTAGCCTCTACCTTCTTTTGACTTGCAAACTCAATCTGATGTAACGGAGGGGGGGGGGAATTCTGGGTAAGAGTTTTAGCTCGAGTGTTTGTAGCTGACGCGAGCTTGGAAGATGGCCGGCTCAGTTCTGAGGTTGGAACCGATACCCACAAGTAATGACTGAATGAGGATCAACAATACAGATGGAATGTTATGGTAAGACACAACTTCTTTTTCTGGTGGCTATTACTTCTGCCCACAGAGTGTCAGAACTTCAAGCTTTATCTGTCAGCCCTCCTTTGATTTTTCATGTTGATAGAGTATCTCTTAGGACAAACCCCTCTTTTTGCCCAAAGTTTGTTCTGAATCCAATATCAACCAAGTCATTGAGTTGCCAGTCTTCTTCCCTAACCATTCCAACAAATTAGAGTACATGCTGCACAAACTTGACATTCACAGACAGCTCAGATATTATTTGGACAGAACAAAAGATGTTAGAAAATCAAACCAGCTCTTTGCGTCTTTCTCTGAAGCTAGAAAATGTAGATCAGTGGCTAAAACAATGCTTTCTAAATGGCTATCTGATTGTATCACCTTTGTTTATTCAGCTGCTGCTGTACCCTTACTACACAAGATTATAGCTCATTCTAGCAGAGCAGTTTGTACGTCTTCTGCATTTCATGCCAAATTGCCCCTTGATAACATTTGTGCTGCAGCCACTTGGTCTAAACCTCATACATTTATATATAAGGCCTCCAGGGACAGGGATTCCTTTGGGTCTATGGTCCTGAAGAATGTACTCCCATGAGCCACCCGAGATTGAGGGTGCTAGGGATGCTACCCATAAGTGAAGAATGAAAGACGAGATTGAACAATTTCACATTAAGAAGTTATGTACTCACCAT
Organism: Protopterus annectens; assembly: GCF_019279795.1. Classification (NCBI taxonomy): domain Eukaryota; kingdom Metazoa; phylum Chordata; order Ceratodontiformes; family Protopteridae; genus Protopterus; species Protopterus annectens. Next base: position 1,365,864,809 of record NC_056729.1, on the reverse strand, counting down.
AATGTTCCATGTGAGTTGTTCCATCTCGCCTTCATTCTTATGTCCATCCCTTCATCCCCCTCCTGGGTGATAGTTGACCTAGAGGCTGGTCTCATCCTGGTTATTCAATCCTTCTTTTCTCCTGGGAGAGTAGTTCTGTTACAAGGATGTGGTACATGCAGCAAACGAGATCTGAGGTAATTCCGGCAGTGCATCATGGGATAAGGGGCTTGATCTTGAGCTACTGGTAAACCTTGAGCTTTGCTAATGGCCGTGTCGGAGCCAATGGTTTGGCTCCAAACCCATCAGTGAAGAATGAAGGCAAGATAGAACAACTCACATGTAATGTTATGGTGAGTACGTAACAACTTATTCATTTCAGTTAGAGAACTGTTCTTAGCCCGTTTTAAGTTAGAGGGCATTGTCTAACTCTTCTGTCTTCTGGGCATAGCCTGTTTAAGTTAGAGGGCTGTGCCTCCCTCTATTTCCCTTTGTAATTTTCCCCCTTTCTTTCCAATAATTTGACCCTTTTTAGTTTAGAGGGTCTAGCTTTAGTTTAAAAAAAAATTATTTCCGACTATCCAGTTACTTTTCTGTGTTAATGTCTAGCAAGGATTCCAAACCAATGGGTTTCAAAAAATGCGAAGGCTGTGGAAAGAAAATGCCCTTAAGTGATAGACGCACTCTTTGTTTATGGCTTTGGGGCCATCCATCTCCAGGAGTTGTTCTGTTTGTCATGCTTTTAATCAGATTGTTCCTGGAGCGGAAGAGCAAATTAATTTTGAAAGGATTTAAAAAAAAAAAAAACCCTTCTCAGAGGCTTTAGAAGAAAGTCCAGGTTTATCCAAAACTGACAAGTCTCTCACCTCAAAATCTGACAAGTCCAGGAAGAGATGATCTGCTTCCACTTTATCGGAACTGACAGATTCCAAAAATCTCCACATCAGATCCAAAGTTTATTGGATCCAACAAATCATTCTCATCTCCAACACCATCCGCCTCTGTGCCAGTTGATGGAGCCATTCTCCCCTATGCTTAGAATGGCAGTTCTGCAATGATCCAAGTTTCCAATCTCCTCGACTCAGTCTTTCCAATGACTGTGTGGATCAGGGTGGTATAGAAGCTGTTGAGAACACCATCACTGGCCAAGTTCTTATTGGATCCGACCCCTGGGGCTTTGGATCTTACCACATCCACTTCTGCTCTGATTCCTCCTCCAGTCCAACCCCTGGCTCCAGAGTCAGAAGATCTGGAACTGATCATAGTGGAACCCTCAGATCCAAGACATACTACAGGATCTATGGATCTGAAGATGGCTCCAACATCCTCAACTCCATCAGAGATGGAGGAGTCGAGGAGCAGACCCTTTCCAAGTCTGGTCTGGGGAGGCAGGTTGGATTGGACAGTTGTCAAATCCCCCTTTGCCTCTTGGGGCCTCTGCTTGGCTGAGTTGTGCTCCTACCTCAGTCCATTGTCTTTGTTTCTGGGGATTCCCTCTGCTTCTTCAGATCCAGGGATATCCCCAGACCAGGGACAGGAGGGGGCTTTTGAGGTAGTGAGGAGAGTGCTGTCTCCACAGACTGCTCCACTCTCTGGATGTTCTACCCCCAAAAGCTCTGGTGTCTGCCTCTACACCCCTGCATCCACAGGGACGCACAGATCCTAGGCCTCAGATGCCCCACAGGGTACCCCCACTCTACTGAAACCTCCCCAGATTACCTCTCCAAGGAGGTCCCTCAGAAGAGACTATGCAAGAGAAAAGATTTAGACTTCCCAGAGGAGTTCTTCACTTCTGATATGAACCTTGATGAAGCTAAAGGGTCCCCATGGTCACCTCTTGATGTCTCCTTTGGAGATATCCTGGAAATGCTGAAGCAGAGAGGTGGCTGGAAGTCCACCAACCCTTCAACGGAGGAGTCCATATACCTGAAGGCCTTCGGATCTCACCCTTCCACCTCTTGGCTGTCTCCACCTTTCGATGAACTTATGGACCTAGTTTCTCGGAAGGTGTGGGAGTCCCTAGATTCAGTGGAACCTGTTCCTAGGAGGCTAAATTTATCACATCTCCTTTAGACAAGGGCTTTGCTAAACAAGGGAGCCCCAGTAGATGCTATGCCTGAGGCAGCAGCCACCAAGAAGGAACTCCTAAGATGACATATTCTGTCCATCCTCAAAACAAGGAGTCTCAGACAATGGGCAAATATGGAAAGTGCATTTTTTCGTCTGATTTTTTTCTCTCGGATTGCTGAAGTACCTCACTCATTTTACAAGGTTCCAGAGACACTTTCTGAAAAGAGGTAGGAGGTGCCCTCCAATGTTCAGTAGCTGAAGGGGTTGCAGATAAAGTAATCCTCTCAGCTCTCTACCTTAAACTCAGTTGTCAATGTCTGCATGATGCTCATCTGCTATGCAGCGGATGGAGCAAGTAGAGCAGCGGGTTCTGGAATTTCCCTAAGTAGACATTCTTAGATGCACTTGTGTGACTTTGCAGAACCCTCTAAATCTTCCTTTATGAATGCCCCATTTGATGGCTCGTCCTTGTTTGGGCCCAAAGTCAAGGATACACTCACCAGGTGTGAGCAGGAAGGAAAGACTGTCTGCCATAGTCCATTTTTCCATGCATACTAGACCTCATCCCAAAAGTGAAAAAAATGTGGTTCTGAAAAATCTCAGATCTTTTCAAGACGCACGTGGAGAAGCTTCTCCCAGAAGCAGAGGGGGGAAGTAATAATGGAAAATGCAGACCATTGGGCAGAGGGGTTCCACAGAATTAAGGTGACAGATTTTCTTTGGTAAGCCCTTTCAACACTCCTGAATGGAGGCCCATCTATCCATCTCTGGAGGCAGTCAGGGGTCACTTAATCTTTGTACCCAGAAGCCTGACAAATGGGTACAAAGCATCATATCTGGAGGCTACACCATACCTTTTTACCTTCCCTTTCCAGAGATAAAAAAGGTTCCAGATGTTCCACCCAGTCAAAAGAAACAAGCAACTTTAGAAATTCAAAAGTTGCTAGACAAGACTCATCCAAATAGTCCCCGCAGACCAAATAGGATCTGGAACTTACTCTAGCTTTATTTTAGTTCCAAAGAAAACATGACTGGAGACCAATTCTGGATCTCAACAACTTAAATCAGTAAGAACGACCAAGTTCCGGATGGTAACACTGCAGTTAGTTCTCCCATTTCTGGGACAACTGGATGTGCTCTGCATGCTACCACATAAAAGTAGACAGGTGATCCAGAAGATGCCTGCACTTTTGGCTGGGAGCCAGTCACTACCAGTTTCGAGCTCTGCCCTTTGGCCTCACTACAGCCCCTAGAGTGTTCACCAAATGTATGCCTCACTTGAGACATCTAGGATTCCAGGTGTTTCCATACTTCGACTACTGGCTCCTAACCACCACGGCCAAGCATCTTACAACTTTCCAACCCTGCTGTCACGTAGGGATTACAATAAACTACAAAAAATTTGCCTTAGTGCCTTCTCAGCATGTGGTTTTCATAGGGGTAGAATTAAACTCAACAAACATGACAGACTCCCTCCAGAAAGAATTCAAACATTAAGACACCAGGTTTCATACCTTTTTAAGAAAGAAAAAGGTTCAAGCAAGGATTCTTCTAAAAGCTGTGATCATCATGGAAGGAGCAATAGTTCTGATCCCCCTAGCACATCTGCACATGAATTCTCCAGTGGTTGATTTCCACTTGGTGGTCCATGGAAGACCTACCAGTGTCTCACAAAATAAACTTGCAAGAAGAACCTTCAATTGGTGCCTTTACTCCACTCAAGTGACTCTTGGTTGACCATTTGTACTTCCCCAGCCACTGGCCACAGTGACCACGGATACCTCTGATAGGATGGGGGGCATTATCTGGGAAAGACTGTCCAAGGCACCTGGCAAGATCATGAGGCCCACTTGCAAATCAATGTCCTAGATGTAAATGCGGTGCTTCTAGTGTTGCAAGCATTCCAGGGCTCTCATACTGGGAACTATTGCAAAACAGACATGTTAGTAGTATGGTACATAAACAAGGAAGAACCAGATCTTACCCCATTTGTTGAGACCCTGAGATTATGGCAGTGGGCGACCTCCTCCCAACGTTTTTTGATGGCAATGCACATCCCATGGAAATCCAATGTGATAGCGTACAGACTCAGCAGAGTGATTCTGCTGCCTCATGAGTGGTCCCTAAAACATGAAGTAAAGGAAAAGATCTTCCACATATGGGGCCAGCCTTGCTGCGACCTTTTTGTGACATCCATGAATGCCAAATGCAGCAGCTACTTTGCCCTTATCCCCCCTGGGGGAGTCACCAAGGAATACACTTGTTCACGATTGGCCCTCTGGTCTCCTCTTTGCTTTTCCTCCTTTTCCACTAATTTCCAAGGTACTTCAGAAAACCAATTGCTTGGTAAGGGACTTGATACTCATCACCCCATACTGGCCTCGTCAAATCTGCTTCTCCTTCCTGTGGCCTCATCTTCTGGAGGAGCCTTGGATTTTGGACCTGGTTCCAGACCTTTTGACATGTGCATCAGGAACACTCCATCCCATCCATACCTTCAGATCCTCAAACTGGCAGCTTGGCTGCTCTGGTTCCAACAATAGCCAGGTTTCAAAACCTCTCCTTCAGTTAAACATATCCTAATTTCTTCTCATAAGGCTTCAATAAGATATATAATATATATATATATATATATATATATATATATATATATATATATATATATAAGCAAATGGAAAAGATTTCTCCTTAGGGGCTTCTCATAACCTACTTTGACCCCTTTTCAGCCCCAGTCAATTCCATTCTAGAATTCCTAGCAAACTTTTCAATCAAGGTGCAGCTGCAGCTACCATTACAGTCCAGCTAGCAGCGATCTCCAGTTTTCATCTAGGTGAGTCAGACTCCAACATTGTCTCATAGGCTATGCAAAGCCTTTCTAAAGGTACCTTAAGACCACCTATCAGAGACCCTCCAACACCATGAGACTTAAATTTCATCCTCATTTAATTTTCCCCCCTTTTAAACCAGCATCATTTTGCAAACTGAATTTTTTGGCCTGGAAAACCATTCTCTTGGTAGCAATCACCTCTGCTAGAAGAGTGTCAGAGTTGCAAGCCTTGTCTATAAAACCCCCATATTTGCTTTTCCATAGGACAGGGTGCCCTTACAAACAAAAACCCTTCCTTTTTGCCCAAAGTATCTTCAGAGTCAAATTTGAACCAAACTATAGAACTACCAGTCGTCTTTCCAAATTATGAGAACAGGGCAGAATGCATGTTACATCAGCTGGATGTGCATAGACAGTTATGTTTTTACTTGCACAGAACTCAGAATTCCGAAAATATGACCTGCTATTTATTTCCTTTTCAGACTCAAAGAAAAGTACCCTTGTCTGTAAGGTAACATTTTCAAAATGGTTTTCAGATTGCATAACTTTTATCTATCTCAGAATAAAGATCTTCCCAGAAGAGTTAAAAGCCCACTCTACAAGAGCCATTGCAGCCTCTTAAGCATTTCTGGCTGAATTACCAATTGATACAATTTGTGCTGCAACAACATGGGAAAAACCACATACCTTTATCTCTCATTACTAAGTCGATTTGGCCTTTGGGTATAGGGCCTCATTTGGTTCCACAATTCTGAGGAATATTCTCCCTTGAGCCACCCAAGGTGCTAAGGATGCTGTCCCAATCTAGTAAGAATGAAGGCGAGATAGGACAACATCCCATAAAGATGTTATAATGACCCGTGTGTGTTGTCTATCTTCGCCTTCATTCTTACATCCCACCCTCCTTCCCCTATACTTTACTCCTAAAAGACTGAGTCTGTACAATTGGATTACCCTAATCTCTGACCTCTTTCATCTGACTCCGGTTCTTTCTGTGATACACTTATACCCTTATTATAAAGGCAAACAAAATTTGAGGAAGGTTCTAGTGCATGCTGGGATAGGGTTTAGCCATGAGCTGGCAGTAGACCTCGAGCTTGAATATAAAGGCAGAGATGGATCAGAGTATTGAATATGAACCCAACCTAGTAAGAATGAAGGTGAAGATGGACAACAGACCTGGAAAGTTTTGGTGAGTGCATAACTTCTTATCACGTATGGCAGCAGCCACAATTAAGTGATGAACTCTTGGTGTAGGCTGACCAGGCTCATTTATGCAGGCAATACTCCCAAGTGTTGCTAATCCAGACAGCCAAGCTACCACCCTCCCCACCATCAGGCTGGACAAAGCTGGCAGTTCGTCATAGATATCCTCCACAACTCAGTTCTACCACTGTCTGTGCCATTAGTTGAACATGGGCCATGTAGGGCAGAATAAAGGCTTCATCTTTTTATGCCATGGGGCCAGGCCAACTTAATCTTCTCGTCTTCTAGGACTTAGAGGAATGCTGTTCAGCCATAATTTGGCCAAACGACTTGGTAAAACAAAGTAACAATGCATGAAATTATGTATAGTGTTTGTCAGGTGTAGTTACATAATGTTACCAATGGACATAGTTACAGCATGAAGCAGCACATAGAAAACAAATTATGGTTTGAATAAGCATGGGCCAAAAGGAAATGTCAGAACGACTATTTCAAGTATTTATGGATTAAGTATTCCACCAGTTAAGTGGTCCAAACTCTCAACTATGCTACCCTAGTATCTAAACAAGACTGCTAAGAGTTGCACACCTGTCGAGTTTGTTTCCATTTTCTTTGTAATGTTGAATCTTAACTTTGGATACATCATAGTTTTATTTCCAGTAAGCGGAGGTAAGCAGCAGGACTGACCTTGTTAAAGGTTTTTTCTCCAGTTACAAAAGGCAGGTCTTGTCTTTAGAGACTCTTAAGCTTTGCATTTTCAAAGGATAGTGTAAACGACAGAGTGGATTGTAGTGTGATATGACACCCTGCAACTTAGAAGCCAGTTGCCCCCCCCCTTTTCTTAAATGATTCACAGTGATGCTCATGGATTCAGAATGTTATAGAAACCTACAAATTCTATTGAGAAAGGTTTGAAGGATAGCTGTGTTGTGGATATTTCAGAGCAGCTATAGGCAGAATAGTATTCAAACTTGAAAATTAATGCATTGAGTTTCCATAGCTGTTTGGATCTCATGTTAAGCAAATTAGTGAGTTGTAATTCAACTCGAGTTTCACAAAGACCTTATCCAGTCAAATTATGACATTTTCTAAATTAGTATGAGAATTAGCCAGACACTCAAACATTTCTATGTTTGGACCATAAAAGCCAAGGCTAAGTGGCATATTTTTCCAAAACACTATGTTTATTGGGGGGGTGGACTAAGATCCTAAGTACTACTTATCATACAGCTCAACTCTCTAGAAATATGCAAACTCCAGATTTTTGCTTAATTTGTGGCATAGGTAGGTACTAGGCTATTTGGCCCTAGGGCATAATTAAGCCTAGCCAAAAATTGTGCACTATCGCCTCCCTCCGAAGTGGGTTAGTTACCTGCGCCCCTGTCGAGCAGGGCCACAGAAGTGATTCCCAGGATGAGCTTCCCGCTTCCCATCCACTCATCAAGATTTCTTTTGGAGTGCCAATGTGGAGCTCTGCCTCACACATATACGGGGACCTTATTCCAGAGCAAGGGGAGTCTCTGGGACAGATGTCAGGTTTATGTCCCTTGAGCGTATAGCCCTGGTGGATTGGGTTTTCCTTAGGTGGAGCATTTCTAGCAATTCAGGGTTTGACATAGCCTTGTATGTCAGGCAGAGATCACCTCTGAGTAGCCGGTACGCGACCTAGTACAGTATGAGCTTTTTTAGCCTCATTGCATAGGGCATCTGTTAAGGCCCATTATCCTCTTTGTGAGGTACTTTTGTGGCCTCTCCAGTTGTTGCAGATGTCTTGTTAGGTACATCCTGAATATGGGCATTATATTCAATAATGGGTCTGAGTGATGAGTAAAGGGGGGGCAATAACTTCCTTATTCCTAGATGCAAACCCCTTTGTGATAAGTTGGGCCATATAGAAGGATTTTCTAACTGTTTTGGCAATGTGGTTGTCGAAGGATAGGCTACTATCTACCTGAGTCCCTAGGTCTCACTGTGATAAGTGGGCTGCCACCTATGTTGTAGTTCATAGGTACTTGGTTTTTCCCAAAGGGGATAACAATGCACTTTTTGGCATTTAGTTTGAGGCCATAGTTTTGGCACCATGTATCTGTATCCATAAGACCCTTTAGAAGGATGTCTACGTCAGTAGGAGTCTCGATTATGGCACCCAGTTTGCAGTGTGTGAACTTTGTGAGCCATAGTCCCTCCATTTTTGCTTGTACCTCAGAGAAATAGATACCAAACAGCGAGGGGTCCCAGGACTGAGCCCTGTGGTACACTACTAGTCACAGGTTTGGAGTCTGATCTAGCATTTCCTATTCTCACTGAATGAGTTCTATCCATGAGCCAGTTAGCGACCCATCTTGTAACATAGGGGTTTATATTTAGGTTGGTAAGTTTGTCTACAATTCCCGAGTGGAGAATGGTATCAAAGGCCTTTGCAAGATCAAGGTATGCTGTGTGAACCACCTTTCCATCATCTATTGCTTTAGTGACCATTTAGAAGATGTCAACCAGATTTAGGAGACATGACCTTCCCTTTACAAACCCAAACTGGGTGGGGTCTAAGGTCTGTAGGTTACCAATGTCATCGTTTGAGTTCCATGATGATGCGCTCCATGGCCTTGCAGACAAGACTCGTCAGGCTGATGGAGCGGTAATTCCCGGGGTCAGTGGTTGCACCTCTTTTATGGAGTGGGATGACTTGCTGTGCGCCACTCTGTGGGAACATAGCCTGAGGTGAGGCTGTGATTAAACATGGTATTAAGGTGAGGGGTTCATTCGTTTTGGAGCTCATGTAGCATGCAGCCTGTGATGCTCTCTGGTCCCATGGATGCTGTGTTTCTTGCCTTGGAGAGTGCTGTTTTCACCTGGGTGTCTGTGATTTTAGGGACAGCACAATCTTCTGGTATGGATAATGAGTCTTTTGGGGGGAGAGGGTGGGGTGAGGTTTGCACTGAACCTGTCTGCCAATATATTGGTGATATCAGTTGGTTCCATGAATTTTGAACCATTATGCTGTAGCTCGGAGCAGATCTGCGAGTTGCTATTAAGGTTTTTGACATAGCTAAAAAAATGCTTTGTGTTTGTCTTTGCGATTTTTCTTTCAAAGCTCGCCTTAGAGTTTTTTATGAGGGTTCTTAGTTTTTTTGCTAAGGTTGGTCAGAAAGCCCCTCCATTCCTGGGTTTTTACTTTTTCGTGCAGTCATTTCTTCCTTCTATTATAGAGCTTGTTAATGGCCGGGGTCCCCCAGACTGGTTTCCTCTTTTTGAAGGAGTGGGTCTTGGTTTTGTTCGGAATAGCATGGTCCATGCACTCATGTAGGTGCTTGTCGAGTGCTTTTGTGTAGGATATAGCAGATTCAGTCATATAGACATTCTGCGTGGGAGTAACTAAGTTTGCCCCCTCTGTCTTGAGTAGCATAAAGTTCACTTTGGAGAAGTTTTTAACCATGGTTTCTTTTGGGACGGAGGATGGGGGGTGGTATATCTAGGGTGATGAGTTTATGGTCAGATCTGGCCAATGAGGAATTTACTGCAGGTGTGGAGCATTTGTCCCCCATGTTGGTGATGACCAGGTCAAGTATATTTTTACCTTTTGTGGGGGTGTTTACAAGCTGGTCCAGAGTATTGGAGTTAATGTATTCCATGAAGCGCTGAGCTGAGCAAAGGTGTTAGTACTTTAGTAGTTTTCCCAATTGATGTTTGGGTAATTGAAGTCACCCAGTATAAAGGTGTTTGGTTGGACTCCAATACCTCGAGGAAAGCGGAGTGAGTGTCTTGGGGCTGGGAAAGGTGATCTGTATAAAGCTACAATCTGTATTGCAGTTTTGCCCATTGTCAGTTGCACTTGGATAATCTCCGATACATCATACTTTGCAACTAGTCTGGAGGTGTGGTTATCCTTGATGAATATGGATACACCTCCTCCCATTGTATTTCAGTCCTGTTTTTGCGGTTGAAATGTGTGGTATGAGCTGTAGCCTGGAATTGCTGGGGTGCTCTCTTGAGCCTTGAACCAGGTCTCAGTTACTGCACAAATATCAATGTCCTCCATGTTGAGGAGTGCCTCAAGAGTGCATTTTGAGGTTTAAACTCCTAGCATTTAGCAGCATGACCCTCAGTTTATTATCGCTAGTACTTGTTATGGTGGTGGATTTGTTTTTTGAGCCTTGCCTAAAAAAGGTACTATGGGAGTGGCAAGAGCATTAGCCAGTATCCTGAATCTCAGGGGTGACAGATGCAAGCCATCTCTGGTGAAGCATCGAGGCTTGTTGAGCATGTCATTCCAGGCAGACAGATACTGGATCCCCTTTGAATGACACCAAAAACTTGGCCAATCTTTGTACTGTGGTATCATACTTGGTGAGGGTAAGATGCTACTCAGGGATAGGGTCATACCTGACTTGATTGCATAATCAGAGAGCTCTTCTATGTCCCTTTTCATGTAGTCCAGGGAGGTACGTCTCTGGTCATTCACACCAACATGGACAATGACTGAGTCATATTTGTACTTGTGGAGTGACCTGAGTGCGTGAGTAATGTGGCAGATTCTGGCGCCCGGAAGGCAACTGACAGTGACTTTCTTTTTATCCAGCCTGGTGAGAGGTACATCAGTGTGCCTGACTATGGAGTCACCTATTACAAGTGTGTTAGGTATGGTGTTTTGCCTTAGGGGCTGTGGTTGTGCGGCACACTGTTTTTTGTGGTTATGTGATGATTGCGGTGTGTTTGTGGGTTTAGGTTGCTTGTGTGTCTGCTTTGGAGGTCTCTGTTGCTTCCGCAGATTTTTTATTTAGACCTTCCGAATATGTCTTTTTGTATCTATGTGTAGGGTTAGCAGTTGCATGTATGGTAGGTCTATATGTAGTAAGTGGTGTGCTGCAGGTTGGTACCTTCTCCTCTTGACTGTCAGTTCCATTCGTGACTGGAGAGAGCTTTGCCTCAAGTTTAGCTATGTAAGTGCATCTCTCACAGATTTTGGTGTCTTGTGGTAGGAGGAGAGAGTTGTCTGTGTACATGAGGCAGTTGTGACATTGCCTCAGAATGCCTGCATTCATCAGGTGCACAGGAGAACACACTGGAAGCTGGCTCTTGGACATGCCTGAATGGGTTATTCTTATTTACCTGGTGGTGAGAGTAATTGAACTGTTCCCTGCAAAACAACTGTTTGAGATAGAGTACTACAGTTTTAGGGCTTCAGTGAAATCATTAAAGAAATAGCTGAATTTGACAGCCACTTGAAACACCACTCACTAGCTGATAAAAACTAACCTTGTAAACAGTCATTTGTTACAAAATATCAAAAATCCTAAATTACACTATAAATGATTTCACTTCTTTAAATGTTTTTATTGAGTCAATGATTAGTTAATTGACACTATATTTAAAAGGTTTCTTCACGTGATACAAAATGTCTGAGGACGTTTGTAAATGTAACAAACGAAAAGTGCTTAACATTTTAATAAATTTTTGGTGCCTTTCCACAGTTTCTTTCCCTGTTTTTTGTTCTTTGGGGCAAGTGCTAGTCTGAAAGTGCTGATTTGAGTGCTAAATCTGGAAGAACTGGCTAGTTTGTGTCTTTCGGCTTTTCCCGGTTAGGAGTCGCCACAGCGGAACACCGGTCCGCTAATGATTGGTAGTGGATTTTTACGTACCGGATTACCAGCCCTGACGCACAACCTTCAACAAAGGCACACCCCATTCACATATGCCTCCACACAGAAGACGCTCTAGCTGAGAATCGAACGGGACAACGTCTTGCTATGAGGCGACAATGCTACCACAGCACCACTGGCTAGTACTAAGGAAAAACTGAAGAGCAGACTCAGTGGCGCCAGGGATAGTTTAACCCTAGCTAACCGCCACTGCACACAAAACTGCTTTTTATATAAGATAGATTAAAGAGAAATTAGCCAAAATGGCCAATAAAACTACAGTTTCTGGGCAGAAACCACTCCTCCAAGGACAGGTAGGCTGTTCAGAGCTTCCCACTCTCACTGGTGAACAAAGAAACTTCCTTTTTACCCAAGTATGTCATGGTCAGCACAGAAGCTTAAACACAGTCCAGGTATCAGCAGGTATCTGAAACTGGACTTTTCAAACTTAGGTGGTAAAATAGCCAGATTTTTTTTGTTTTTTTTTTCAGGAAGACAGTAGAAACAGGTGAAAAAACGACTTTTACAGTGCAGCAATGGCTGTTGTACGTGAGTGGGAAGCCAGAGACAATTAAAAAATACAATTTACAGCAAAAACGATGCTCATCATTAAAATGTTTTTTCTATCAAATCATTTGAGGATTGAAGTCAGTAAATGATACTGGACTTTCTGACTTTATATAATTCAGAAAGTATATTCTAATGCAAAACCTGTTCTAGCAACTTTCTAAGGTTGTAAGAGTAATTTAAAATCTGTCCTTGATTTTGGGCCTTTGTCTGCCCACTGTTTGTGGCTTTGTCAAGATTTCTTGAGCTAAGAAGTTGATGGCTATATATCTTCCTCCCTTAACTTTGAGTGAATCAGTAGAACATTCTTATTTTTCTACCAATACTTTATTTTTATCCAGCAAGCTAGAGATTTTTCATTCAATTTGTATATTGCTCTGTACGTCTGAGCTTGGCCTAGCTTTTTAGAGTAAAATTAAGTTGCATTAATAACTGTCTTTAGCTTTGATAAGACCAAGGCTAAATAACTGTGTAATGGTGAAAATATGGGCCTAAGCACAGGCCCATAAGGGATACCTTTTAGATTCTAGCTCCTAATGTAACTGGCCCAAAAAGAGGTTTTAAGGGCCCCATCTTCCATTTGATTTGGGCCACCCCAAATACTAGTTTCTCTAGTATCCTTAACAGTAGAATAGTTTACAAAGTCAAATGACCTTTAATTTTCAGAAAAGTTTCTGCCTGTATGTACGTATGTGGAAGACTGAGGGAATTTTATCAACAGAAATGCAGTTGAAATTAATAACTTTTAGCTGAGGGGCATCTAGCAGCGTACTAAAGGAAGCATAGCTCATCAAAACTTTGAGGGCAGCAAGCTTGTGAATAGTCTGTTCTGAGACCTTTGTTTGGCTTAAAGAAGGCAGCTGTGTTATAATGGAGCCACTCTTGAAGTACGTGGCAAATGTATTGAAGCAAGTAAGTCTGATTTTTTTTTTTTGGGGGGGGGGGGGTTTGGATAACAGTGTAGCTAAACAGCATTGGGAATTATGAGCAACTCTGCCTAGTCTAGATAAGTTGTAATAGTGACTAAATAAGTGTTAGCCATCACAACAAAGGGGGGATCACTTCTACAAAACAGAGATGGTCTTTTATACACATTGATTAAGCTGCATTTGGAATCTGCATTTGTTAGCCCTGTTATTATATGTGACATGTTAACTCAGTGTAGCCAGAACTGAAGATGCTGAAATAATTTATTCTGTTCTTGTATATCTGTAAAATAAGATCTTGTTTCATCAGTCCATCCAATCTATTTGGTACATAGCTACTTCTTGGCTCTGTTCCAGCCTTTCCCTATAGCTCTGATTCCCCAAGTTCCTGCATTCTTTCCCATCATCCCCTGCTTACCTTCCCTTCAGATCTCATTTGCTGCTATAGCAAAAGGATCACTCTGTCACCAAAGCTAAGTGTTGTAATTATATATATGTATATATATATATATATATATATATATATATATATATATATATATATATTCTGTTTACTTTTTCCCCTTTCTGACCTAGTTTGACTGAAATGAACAAATCCCTAAATAACTTTCTATTTTAGTTTGTGTGTGTTCTTATTTTTTCCAGAACTTGTTGCCTCAGCTTCTCTAAGCCAAGGTGGCTGCCTGGCATTTTCTGACGCTGCTTTTTCTATAGCTTAAGTAGTTATATTTAAAAAAATATGAGATTACTAGTGAGCTTTTCTGTGGTTGCTGTATATTAAAAAAAAATATGAGATTACTAGTGAGTTTTTCTGTGGTTGCTGTATATTTAGCATTGATTTCTACCATTTCAGAGTGGCTTAGGAGGTAGCTGTAGACAACCTTCAGAAAATGTTCTTAATGTGGGGAGCAAGTCCTCACCCCTCACAAGATGATTACAACTTGTGTGTTCGGGGCCAGAGTATCTGAATGTTGTTTGACATATATGTAAGGTTTTTAGTCCATGTTCTCTTGCAGGCAGATCATCAAAACTAATTAAAGGTAGTCATCTTCCTGACCACTCAGAGAAATCTGAGAAGGGAAAGACAAAGATAATTTCAGGGAAAACAAAGAGAAGAAATGAAGAGCATGTTGCTGCTTCCAGTCCCAAGGTACAGAGACTAGAATCATTCTTGACTTTGGCACCAATACTCAAATCTCCTCAACTAGAGACTATAGTAAGGAGACAAATCATCACTTAAATCACTGAGCAGGCATTCATCCAAGACGGAGTTATCCATTTTCCAGATCTCCCTCTACAGCAGACGTGTCCAGCCTGCAAACCACATGCGGCCCTCAGAGCTCTTCCATGTGGCCCTCGACCTTTAACTGCAACTTCAGTGTACTCATGCACCAAAACACTATTTTCATTTGTTTTTCGCGCCTGTGACCTGCAACCATAATGTCGATATGTGCATGCGCCAAAGCATATTTCCCGTTTTGTTTTTTTTTTTTTTTTACACATAAGTAGGATCTGTGTGGTCATGCCAAAGAATCAGTGTCTGTTCACCCTGAAGAGGATACGGATTTGCCGTTATTGCCTCTGAAAGGGACAGCACCTAACTATATTAATAGGTAAGAACTAAATAAAATCCTGCTGTTGCTGCTGTGATTTTTTTATACAGTATACTTTCAGAGAATCTTCACCTCCTAGTATGTACTTCCAAAACGGATGTCAGTCATGTTATGGGGGCCTACTATTTTAGTTTAACAATCTCCACTTTAAAAATAGTATTTTTTTTTCTGGCTCTTGTGTATGTAAACTTATTCTCATGTTCTCATTCACTTTAGCGCACACTACCTTATTCAGCTACAAGAGTTGCATTACTCTCTACATACAGGCACTTTTAAGTACGTTTGTTAAACAAATAAATGTATTTCAACAGTTGTAAACAGCATTGTGTATGGCTGTATGCCATTTCCAAGCTTTTGTAATGTTTTTTACCAATAGCTTTGTACTCTTCTATTTAGAAAAAAAAAATATTAAATTGTGGAAAATGGACAGTTGCATGACAAATGGCAGTAAATGTTGCTGTCACTGTGTGCTTCAGTCATTTTTCTAGCTAGGGTAGCTTCTGTGCAGAATTTATAACTTCCTTTCTTGTCAGTGTGGGTTTTCAGTGGTTGCCACATCCCTAGGGGAATTGGAAACCCTCCAAGTTAGTAATTGGGATATGTGGTTCCTTTATTGTGACTGGTAGACATCTCATCCAGGAAAGTTTCTGTCACACCCATAAGTGCTTGAGATGGACTTTGATTCCTGTGACCCTGAATTGCATTGTGGATTTTTGAAGTGTGAATGAATGCAAAAAAATAAACAGCTTGGAATGGGTATGAAGTCCGCATGAGTGGACGAAAGTACTTTACTGAAATTATTCAGAATAATGACAAGACAGCAGCTATGCCCCAGATTTTTTTTTGTTTGTTTGTTTGTTTTTACACAAACAAATCTGTACAAAAACGTCTATTGCAGTCTAAAAATCAGCAGTCATGTACATGAAGGATCTGCTTTCACTCCTCATTTTAATCTACTTAACTCCATGGCTGCACAACATCAACCCCGGTGAAATTTTATTTTTCTTGATTGTGCAAAAAATTAATGAAGCATAATTTATTCTTGCATGTCTTGATGGAGCATAGGGATGTGCTGCAGGCTTGTGGGACCTAAAGGACATAGGCTTCCAGTACAGGTGACTCTCAGAAGTTGCAGTAACTGTGGGTGCAGTTGTGGGTGTAATGTCAATTTTTTTGACAACATGGTTGAGGTAATCAATGAAGATGCCTAGGAACTTTAGCAGGTTTTTTTCCTACCTCAGCATATGTTAGACTACTGTAATGGTGCTGTAGTTGTATAAAGTTTTCATAGTTTTATCCTGACCTCCAGCCAATGCCTCAGTTTGCATGTTCTTGCCCAAATCCTTCACAACTGGTTGCGTGCTTACAACATTGTTATTTATGTAATAATTTGTGGGGACATCACTCTGCCTAAAGGGGATGGTGACACATTTTTTGGCATTTAGCTTGAGGCCATGTTTCTGGCACCAGTCATTTGTTTGGGTGAGACCTTCTTGTAGCTTATTCAGAATTGTTTTATTATGTAGTAATGTGAATTCTTTATTGCAAATTTGTGGCTTATTTTTGTGGATTATAGTGTTGTAGGACTGCTAATGTTGACATTTTACGTACTTGGACTGCTGGAGTGGTTTTCCCAGTGAGAATTGGTAGTGCTGTAGTGAATAACTAAAATGACAGTGGTAGTGTGTGCCAGTTTTTTCTTTGCAAGTGAATGAGTTTCCTCGGGTAGCAGTCTAGGTTTTTAGTGTCTCATTCTGTATGTAAACAGAATGAGAATTAGAATTTATTTTAAGGCAAATATTAGGCATTTATTACATTTATTCATTGGTTGAATGCACCTAGAGTACAGCCAGGAGGTCAACTTTGGTCGCCCGTGGTAGCAAAGAGTCATGTATGTGGTATATTTTATATGCGGCCTCAAGACAATTTCTGTTCACTCAGTGGCCCTGGCAAGCCAAAAGGTTGGACACCCCTTCTCTACAGCTTCAGTAAAGCCTAAAAGCAGATTGAGAACCGATGAGGGCCTTATGTAAGATGCAGATGAAGTTAGGAATCATCCCATCCCCCTCTTGCACCGGAGCAAAGTGGGTTCCCTTCTCACCACATTTAGCTTCATCCAGAGTACCCATGTGCTCCATTAGCTTGCCAGCAATTCTGGTTTAGTTGCCTCAAATTTTTCATCCGAATCTCTTGACCTCAACCGCATCAGTATCAAGTGAATCTCCGAACCATGAGATCGATGTTGGCTCCTTGGTTTTATGTAGCTTGGAGTTTGAGTCATCAGCATTTGTACCCATACATTTTCTTGGTTTTGAAAGTAGTCCAGGTTTTTAGTGTCTGGACTCCAGTCTTTTGCTCCATCTTCTGCTGCTTTGGAAGAGGAGGCATCTATACCATGGACCAGGCCTTCGTTGTTAACAGATTCTTGCTTGGATTTTGACATAGAGATGATTGCCTTCTCTTCTAGACAAATAGCAGGACTTCCGTTGACACTGGCTCTTCCTGTTTCATCAGCTTTAGGGGGTTTACCTCTTCAGTGGATCAAATAACGTTTGCTGATGCATAGGTTTTAAAAGGCGCTCTCCCACTTCCTTGCTCTATTTCTCCAGAGTTTTTCTACAATGAGTTCAAGAGTGCAGAATACTAGTTACATTTATTTATCACATCTTCACCATTGAGCTAGGAGAGGAAGTAATATGGACTCAGCAAATATACAAGTGCAGGATGGACACCGTGACAAAGGACGCTGAAAATGTAGTTTAGGTAGTGAAATTCCAGACAGTTGTACTTGTACCCACACACTGAAGTAGACTATAACTGACAGATATGGAATTGTAACCCAAGTAGCAACCACTACCTATTTCCAATATAACAGTTTTTGCTCAGTAGTATTTGTTCATTTTAATAATTTCTAAGTATGATAAAACTGTTAATATCAGCTCTTACTCTTTAACATTCACTTGGAAGATAGTGTACAGTCATGAGATAAGTTTAACTAAAATGAAATTAATAAGATGTGGGGAGGCGAACTAGTTTAACTCTGTCAAGGAGTGAAGACTCCACTAGTTCAGGAGCCTCCTTTAAAAGAATGATTCATGATATTGGTACATGTAGGATCTTGTATACATGCATAATCAGTCGCCCCATAACCTCCTAATGGTGTTAGTAATTTGCAATGTTCCTCTAATGAAGTGAGGGAAGGCATGGTATAGGAGTTTTATAAATCACCTGTTTGTTAGTTTAGATTCATATAAGCTGGGGGATGAGAGACCTGGTTAAATCTACCACACAGTAGTAGTTGGGAAGCTCATTTGTACTTTTACTGGGCTCAGCATCTTCAGTTAACTGATGTACCAGTTAAAGTGCTACCATCTTCTTTGTCACTGAATGTCATTTTAGTTGTTGTTCAGGATACTCAGTTTAGTCCAATATTTTACAAAATAGGGACTCGTGTTCCCTTATGTAAATGGTTCAAGTAACAATCTCCAAGTTATTAACAGTAGATATGATGGCATCAATCTTCATCTGTTCTTGACTTGTGGGTATGGTTCCAATCCTTGGAACTGATCTGGCAGATATATAGCTTACATCAGCCAAATAAGTCTCTCAAGCTACTAGTTTACCCACAGTGCTGCCCCTCTCTACATTACCTCAAATCTCATTTGCTGCTCTTGCCGCAAGATACATTAGCTAACTCCTATCTTGTAGCCAAATCAAACTTCACTGGTATTAATTTCTAAAATCTTTAGAATCCTTAATTTTCTGGTCTACCCCTTAGTGTGAGTCTATTGTTACTTTCTCTTTACCGGTGGTATTTTCCATTACCATTTTTGGTAGTTCCCTTCCCCCTGTTCTTACCATCGAGTAACCTTTCTACCATTGCTGGTAGTGCTTTCTTTTGTGGTGTGGCTGGCTTTTTCTCCTCTTTCTTTTTCTCTCTGGTTCTCATGGTTTTTATTTAGGGTGATGGCATATAAATCCAAAAGCTGCAAAACTGGTTTCAAACAATCTAAAGAGTGTGGCAGGAAAATGGAAAACTTGGATAGTATTATTCTGTTAATTATTTGGGTGCACCCCACTTAAGTGCTGACTATACAATCTGCCAGGGTTGCAGTAATAGAGCCCTGGTAGAACCTAGGAATAAGCTTATTCTCAAAGGGCTTCTTAAAGCCCCTTTCAAAGAAGCTTTGTCCAAGGCCGACCAGTCTCCTCCTGCTTCCCATTGTGTGCCAATATCTCGCTCACACTGACTGTTAAAAAGCATAAGCATAAGCATGCATCTACAGGTTCCTCTTTGGAACCAAAATCTAAGGTTCTGAAGTGTTTGGAATGGACTAAATCTTCGGCACCATTACCCTTACCAGTGCCATTGACACAGACCAAACCAACTCAAACTACAACTTCTACTTTGGCTACAGTTCCAACACTAGCACCAGTTGTCACTGCTGCCATGTTGACAGGTATCTGCCATGGCCATGCAGACTGTGCCATAGACTGATATTTCTACTCATCCCAGAACCACTTATTCCCCCCTCCACTGGACAAGTCCCTAGCCCCTTTCTAAAGAGACCCAAATCCCCTTCTGGATTGTCTGCTCCACCAAAAGTCTCTCAGTTGATATAAGGTTGGTGGATCAGATCTTGACAGCCAGGGGACTTCCTTCATCTTCAGTCCCCTCTCCCTTCTAGTGCAGGGGGTTTCTGTCCTACAACCCCTTGTTATTCTCCTCCTCTCACCTCCTCTTCACAGGTTTTAGGGCTCTCACTCCAACTTCACAGGTTCCAATAGCTTTGGCACCATCAACCTTTTTGTCTTTGGGTACGGCTCTGACTCCTTTGGGAATGATGGTTCCCTGGGACTGTTTCTTCACTGTTGGGTCAGAGGGGTTCAAGTCAGCTCTGATTTTCTTTTCTATGGAGCTGGCCTTGCCTCTTCAGGCTGCACCAACAAGGGACCCCGTCCTCTGTTCCAGTTTGTCAGGTGGGTCTGTTGGGACAGGGGATGACCCTGGTTCTGAGTTTCTCTGTTGCAGGCTCCCATCTCTCCTCAGGGGGTTCTACCTTTCCAGCCATAGAAGAGCCTTGGCCACTGCTTTGTCTCGGGTAGCTCCTGTGTTACTGGAGTCTCACCCTTTGACTCCAGGTTTATCAGTTCTATCACCAACCTCTATCCCTGGACAGCAAGTTCCAAGGTTGCAAGACTTGCCTACTAAAGGCATATACCCTCTTCCAAATCCTCTTCAGATAATCCCACTGAAGAGCCACCTCAGAAAAGATCATGTAAGTGGAAACACCTATGAAAGGTGTGAAAAGGATGGAAAGATACAGTCTGCTGTGGGTGTACATTTTTCCACTCCTCAGCAATCCTACTCCAAGAATCAAAGGAGTGGCAAATTGTGGTTCAAGAAGTCCCAGAAGCCTTTCCAGCACACGTGGTATGGAATCCTCTCGGGGCAGAGGGGGGAGTTGCAATGGAAGAAACTGTCCCACAAGCAGGGGTGATCTGCAGAATCAGGGTTCCAAGGAGTCATCCTCTGGTCAACCCTACCAGTGCTCCATTGCTTTCCTCTGGAGGCAGTCGGGGGAAGATTATCCTTGCACCCAAGTGACTGGTGACACAACTACCAATGCCTGGGTGCTAAGGATTATTTCCAGAGATTATTTAACCCCCTTTACCTGAGAACCCTGAGCAAGCCTCCCCAGCATTCCACCCAGTCAGAGGGATGGATCAAGCAGCGTTAGAAGTACAAAAGCTGCTAGAAAAAGTTATCCAAGAAGGCCCACCAGACCAGTTAGGATCCTGATTTTACTCAAGATTCTTTTTAGTGCCAAAGAAGGCAAGGGGACTGGAGACCAATCTTGGATCTCTGCATCCTGAACATATTTCTCCAGCAGTCAAAATTCCAGATGGTCACAGTTGTCAATACTTCTCTTCTTAGAGGAAAATGACTGGATGTGCTCTATTGACTTTTAAGATGTGTATTACCACATAAAGATGGACAATCACTCAGTTTCTCCGCTTCCGGCTAGGAGCCAGTCATTACCAATTCAGAATGCTGCCCTTTGGTCTCACCACAGCCCCCAGGGTATTCACCAAATACATGGCAGTGGTCACAGCACATTTGAGGCTGCAGTGATTCCGGGTGTTTCCTTACCTAGATGACTGGCTCCTTACTGCTTCCACCAGGCATCTACTTCTATGAACAATGGATTTCCTTCTGGAGCTATTCCAACAGTTGGGCATCACTCAGTCTTCCGAAGTCTCAAGTAACTCCTTGTCAGGATCATTGAACCTCATCTCAACACTGACTTGTGTGGCATTGCTTTCCCACCACAGGTTGCAGAAAATACAGTCGCAGGTTCACCCTATTCTTTGTTCAAGCAAACTACCAGGTCAGCAAATTCTGCAAGCATTGGGCTCCATGGCAGCAATGATCATGTTAGTCCCACAGGCAAGGTTCCACATGAGACTACTTAAATGGCTACTTTGGAACCAATGGTCTATTCTAACCCACCCTATGACTCAACTAGTTTTTGCACCCAGCTGATGCAAAAACAACCTATCCTGGTGGATGCAGTCCAAGGAGACTCTTCTAGGCCATCTTTGTCCCCCCTCAGCCAAAGGGTATAGTGACCACAGGCTTCCCAGATGGGGTGGGGGGCATCTGGGGAAGACGGTTGAAGGCACTTGGTCCCCTTCTGAGTCCAATCTGCATACCAGTGTTCTGGAGCCGAGGGCAGTGTTTCTAACATTGCAAGTGTTTCATTTTGCCTTACCTCAGTGGACAATAGCTGTTCAATCAGACATGTGTCCATAGTCTGGTACATCAACAAACGGAGGGGAACCAAGTCCTACCCACTGTGTTCAGAAGCCCTTTAAGTGTTGCAACGGGCCATAACTTGCAACCAATTTCCATCAGAAATGCACATCCCGGGGAGTTCAAACGTGATTGTGGACAAACTGAGTAGATGCATCCTCATGCCTCCAAGTGGTCTCTAAACTCCTGAGTGGTAAAGAAGATCTTTCTTCTCTGGGGCCAGCACTGCTACAACCTGGTTACTTCACCCCTGAACAACAAGTGCAGAAGCTACTTTCCCCTAATTCCCCCTCAGAAGTAGTCCCCCAGAGATGCTGTTCTCCTCCATTGGCCCCAGGTCTCCTTTCTTTTCCCCCATTCCCTCTGATCCCTCTTTTCCTCAAGAAAGCAGCTTGGTTAAGAAGCTAAGTAATCCTCATTGCACCTTACTGGCCTCAACAAATATAGTTTCCCTTCCTTTGGCTGCCTCTACTTCACTGCCCATGGATTCTGGACCTTCTCTCCCATCCTCGGGGACTAGTGCACCCCAAGCTTGCAGACCCTCCATCTGACTGCTTAGTTTCTTCAATTCTGTTAGTCACCAGCATGATGATATTCCATCTCCTGTATGACACATTCCCATAAAACATCCACCAGGAATTTCTACAGCAGTAAATGGAAGTGATTTTCTACCTGGGCTTGTGATAATGGTCTGGATCCTTTTTCAGTGCCAGTAGAAAAAGTCCTAGAGTTTCTAGCTACCATCTTTGGTAAAGGACCTTCTGCTTCCACAGTTAAGGTTATCTTAGCAGCTATTTCAAATCTTCCACAGGCTTTGTAAAGTTTCTCTTAAGGGCACCATTAATTTAAAGCCCTCTTCAAGGATCCTCTGCCACCATGGGACTTTTTTGGGTTGCAGTCTCTGACATTACCTCCATTTGAACCTGCTGCTACTTGTGACTTTTCTTTCTTGGAATACATTGCTGATTATAGCTGTCACCTCAACGAGATAAGTCTCTGCATTACAGGCTCTATGTTCTAAACCCCCTTATTTAGCTTTCCATAAAGACAGTGCGCCATTCTGAACAAACCTGTCCTTTCTTCCTAAAGTGATTTCAGAGGCCAATATCAATCAATCTATAGACTTGCATGTATTCTTCCAACATTTTTCTAATAAAGGTGAATACTGCTTGCACTTTCTGGATGCATACAGGCAGTAATCTGGACAGAGCTAAGATTACTCTATCAAGATGGTTAAGGGATTGCATTTCTTTTATTTACATGAAAAAGAATCTAAGACTCCCTATGCTGGTGAAGGCACATTCTGCCAGATCTGTGGCGACTTCAGCTGTTTTTCATTCTAAAGCTTCCATGTCAGAAATTTGCACAGCTGTAACATGGGCTACTCCACATACCTTTATTACACGTTACAAATTTATATGGTCTCCAGAGGTGGGGGGCTCCTGGTTCTATGGTTCTCAGGAATGTTCTTCCATAGGGCCACCCAGTATCTTGGATAACTGGAAACTGTCTCACAAGTCAAGAGTAGAAGATTGACAACATCAGATAAAGAAGTTGACTTACCATAATGCTCCATCTGTGGTGTTGATCTTCATCTATTCTTTTGCCCCACCTCACCTGCCCCCTCCTATAGAGTTCTGGTGGAGCAATATGCTGTCCTGGGTTTGTTTGTTAGTATACACCTTGGTCATGATTTCTGGCTTGAGTTGGGGTGCCTTCTTCTGTAAGCCTGCAAACTCTATCTGAGGTAATGTAGAGATGTGTATTGTGGGTAGACTAGTAGCTCAAGAGTTTTTTTTTTTTTTGGCTAAAGCGAGCTATATATCAGCTGGATCGGTTCCGTGGATCAGAACCATACCCACAAGTCAAGAAGAGATGAAGATTGACAACACAGATGGAACATTATGGTATGTCATAACTTTTTATATAATATCCCCTAAGAAAGCTTATTTTACAGATAAGATGTTATAAACTGAGAACAAATATTAAGAAAAAAATTGTTAAAAGGAATAAATCATTATACAGCTGCATTTAAAAATTAAGTGTTTTGATTAAATATTAGACTATATAAGTTTTTACTTGTTTTACTAAGTTAATTATACAAATCTGTATCATCATCATCATCCCCCTTTTCCCATATACATGGGGTCGGGGTATCATATTAACTGTCGCCAACTCTCTTGATTCAGTGCAACTCTCCTGCCTTCTTCAACACTCATGCCTGACTGTCACAGATCTTCTTTCACACAATCCATCCACCTCTTTGCTGGATGCCCTCGCTTCCTCTTACCTTCTTCCTGTCTGTCCCAAATCTCCCTCACCAGATTGTCTTCTGCCTTTCTACACAAGTTCCCATACCATCATAATCTGTTTTCTTTGATCTTTTCTGCAATTGGAGCTACTTTGGCTTCTGCTCTTATGTCCTCATTTCTTTGCCTGTCCCGCAGTGTGCATCCTACCACCTTACTCAGGCACTTAATTTCCATCACCTCTAGCTTCTTCAACTGTTCTACCTTTACTGCCCAGGTTTCTGTACCATACAGTAGTACTGGCCACACTACTGTCTTGTACACCTTACTTTTCAGCTTCATTGGCATTCTTCTGTCATATACTACACCTGATACTCTATGCCAGTTGGCTACAACCCCTCTGATTCTAGCTTTGACCTCTTCATTCAGACTACCCTTCTCCTCAACCACCCCTCCCAGATACTTGAAGCTGTTTACCTGTTCCACTATCTTCCCATCTATCTCTATTCTCAGCTTCTTCTGATTTCCCCAATCTGCTGCCATTACCACTGTCTTATCTGTGATTAGTTTCATCCCATGTGCCTTCAGATTTGCATTCCATTCTCCTATCCTTTGCTGAAGTTCTAGATCAGAGTCTGCCTGTACTAACACATCGTCTGCATACAGCAGCTTTGTTGCTCTGACCCCTCCAACCTGTTTGTTGATGTAGTCCATTACCAGTATGAACAGCAGTGGGCTCAGAGCTGAACCCTGGTGTACACCCACTCCCACTGGGAACCCCTCAGTGAGGCCAAACACTGTTCGTACTTGTCACTGGGTCCTTGTACATAGCCTGTACTAATTCTACCAATGTTTCTGGGACTTCAAACCACCCCAGTACTGCCCAGATCAGCTTTCTTGGGACCTTGTCATATGCTTTCTCTAAGTCTAGGAAAGCCCAGTTTGACTCTCTCCTCTTCTCTAGTTTCTTCTCAAGTATCTGTCTCAATGCAAACATCGGGTCAATTGTGTTGCATCCTGATCTGAATCCGAACTGTTCATCTCCCATCTTAGATTCTACATTCTACAAATCTGTATATTACTTGTGAACTTGTTACAGAATTGTTTAGAGTCACTGTAACTGATGATTGTTAGACTACTGTTTATTCTAATAGTCATATAACCTTAAAGTTATACCTTCCTACTATCCCTCTAAGGGCTGGAAACACTGGAAAGAGTATGCATGATAGCATAGAAATACATACAGAAGAGATAACTAATTGTTAAATATATGGAGACAGAAAAATACTGTACTATGACTAACAATACAAGTTCTCACTGAAATATAATCTAAAACATTTTGAAATGTTATTGTGTATTAGTGTGACTTAATGGTAAATATATCATTTATTTTTTTTAAATAGAGTTAAACTTGGATTTAAGATTCTTTATTTTGAATAGATGGGTGGGTTAGTTTGGATGGTTTTACTATTCAGACTAGGAGTGCCTAGACTCCATAAAGAGTAAGAATGTTAAAATAATTATTTAAATTGTAATATGCTTTACTATTTGGAGTCTACAGTTTTTTAAATATTATACATTTAATATTAACATATACAGATTCATAATGAACAAAGGAAATAATAAAATAAGTGGTACATTAATAATGCATTTGAGTTAGAAAAATGTTTCTTTGTCATAGACTTTTCATGACACAAAGTGCATATCCATTAATATTAATGGTCTAAATAACTGTCACAAGAGAGGTAATTTAACAAAATTTTTAAACTTATTTGCATTACAAGTTATTTTCCTTCAAGAAACTTTTTTTTATTACAAGATGATATAAATTACGTTCTAAAATATTTGCTGAAATTTTGACTTTAAATGATGACATAATTTCTCTTAAGGCTATATTTAATGCAGTAGAAACCTTTCAGAAAAAATCTGGACTTAAAACAAAAAATTTACTTATAAATGCAAGTATTAATTATACGGAAGAAATGTATTCTGAATATGAAGAAGGAGATAAAATTGCATATCTTGGAATCTTAAAATATTAGAAATACAGTAAAAGATAATTATAAAAATAATTTAGCTACTATTAAATCTTAAAGAATTTAATTCTCTAATTTTTAACACATCAGGAAACAACAGAAAAAGGACTTTAATCCAGAATATATAATGTTATCAAAAATACAGCAGAATATAGTTTTGAAATAATCCCAATAGCTTTCATTAAGATAAATTATCCAAGCAGGGGATAAAAAAATTACATGTTGACATCTTCAAAACAAACTGCATATTCACTAAAGTGGTGCAGCGGTGAATGTTGCCTCACAGCAAGAGGTTCTCTGGTTCCTTTCTCAGCTGGGGTGCCTTCTGTGCAGAGTTTACATGTTTTCCCTGCATTTGAGTGGGTTTGGGTACTCAAGTTTCCTCCCACAATCCAAAGACATGCGCCTGGAGTGTTTCTCCCTGGGCCTCCGCTAAAAATAGGCTCTGTCCTAGTCGGACTTTCCCGGTCAGCAAAAAAATAAAAATTAATGATCTTATTGTTAAATGGAACAAGTTTTCTTTTACCATGAAAGAGAATTTCTTTAAATAAAAATGATTTTACCAAATGTGTTATATAAAGTACAACCCGTTTCACTGCCACCACCTAAAAAAAGTATTAAAGAATTTAATTCTCTAATTCTTAAATTTCTTTGGTATGTTAAATCAAGATTGGGGTTAAAACATGTAAGAGACGTGTCCCTATCTGGAATTGGTATGCCAGAAAAAGAGTTATATTCATTATAGTCCATTATAAAAGAATCTTCTTATGGTTAAATATGAACTGTAGTGCTAAATGGAAGGATATACAAGAAAACATATGTATGGAATCAAACCAGATAAGCTACACAACAAAATATGATACTTTTTTATGGATGTTAAAACATGTATTAGAAAATAGCAATATGATGAATAACTCTTGTATTTCTTTAATGCTAACGACTTAAACATTTTATTTTCAAGAATCCAGGATAAAATACTTTTTTTGTTTTCTATGGCATGTATGCAAAATAATATATGTACTATTAATTTGGATAAAATAAAAAAATTGAGAATAATCTGATGTACTGGTATTAACTGATGGGGAAATTTTACAAACTATAGCATATATAATTTTCTAAATTTAATCTAACCAAAGATTGTGGTTAAATGCACAAAACTGTAGATATCTGGTGCAAAATAAAATTGAATGTAACCATCAGTAAAAAAAATGCTGTGCCTAAATTGATTTCTTAATTTTAGCACATCAGGAAATTGAAAAAGGACTTTTAACCAGAATATATAACATTATCAAAAAAACAGCTGAATATCTTAAAGCTATTGGGATTATTTCAAAACTATAAATTTTTCTTCAAGCAAAGAGGAAAAAAAAATACATGTTGACATCTTCAAAACAAACTACATATTCACTGAAATGGAGATTGTTTACATGGAAATTTATGCATAAAAATCTTCAAAACTCCACATAAAATAGAATTAATGTACAAGAAAAAAGTGGTTTGTTGGAGATGCAAGACAAATGCTACAGCAGACTGGTAATATGTTTTTTTACTGTAAAATTATTAGACCATTCTGGGAAAATATTAATGCTTTTTTACAGGCTTTATTTACTGATAAATTCATCTTAACCAAATTGTTAATTTTATTCAACACACTGATACCTGACTGTGTAAAGAAAGTGAACTCTCCACTTCTATGGAGTATACTATCAGTCAGAAGGAAAATGAATACCAAGAATTGGAAGAGTGAACAAACTCAGACGACGAATGATTTAATAAATATTGCAACAGATATTTGTCACCATAAACGTCTAACAATCAAAATGAGAGCAACCAGAATTACCACTTCTTATAACATTTGGATGAAATTTAAAGAACGGCTAAATAAACAGCTGCAAATATGTTAAGAATTTTTTTAATTGATTTTAAGAATATTTAGAGTTTAGGATATTTTGTAGACTACTTTGTAAATAGTTTTTTAGTTATGGTTTACTTTGTTTAATTATAAGAACTTGCTATATTCAACTGGACGTATAAGAGAATTTAAGTACCTTTATCTGCTCTTTTTTTTCAAAAAAATACAGTATTTAAATTGATTTTAACTGTGTGGAAGGAATATTAGCTGAACTGGAAGTTAGTCGGTGTTTGCTGAATTTTGTTATTTGCTAGTAATTACAGGTGTGGGGGTAGTCACATTCTTTGATTTCCTGTCCTTGCCTATTTAAGTGGTACAGTGTGAAATATTTTCTGCTTAAAAACCTCAGCTTTGGCTGGCTAAGAACTTGCTATATTCAACTGGACGTATAAGAAAATGTAAGTACCTTTATCTGCTCTTTTTTTTTTCAAAAAAATACAGTATTTAAATTGATTTTAACTGTGTGGAAGGAATATTAACTGAACTGGAAGTTTTGACTCTGCTCTTCAGTTAGTCCCACCTACCCTCCCTGTTTTTGTTTTGGTGTTAATCTTAGTGGCCTTGCAACTGCCCACCCCTCTTGTAAATTTGTGTTTGGATACTCCTTCTGGGCCCATCTCATTTGCTCACTCAACTGAGTGCAGTGAGATCATATTCTGATTTCAGGCATTCCTACTGTGTACAAAGAGAGCATATGGGAAACAGAAAAAAAAAATTAAGCTTGTTTCCTGCCTTTCCTGTTAAGTGGTATAGACTATTTGTAGGCTTCTGAGCCCCCAAGCCCTTCTGTGTTGGAGGGAAGCCTTCTAGCTTAGTTTTTTTTTTTCTTAACTAGCCAGTTTTCTAGTTTCAGCACTCAAATCTGTTTCTTTGATCTCAGCACTTGTTCAGAAAAAAAAAAAAAAAAAAATTCATCTGCTTTTACTGTACTTGTGTTTCTACCTACTTTTTTTTACTTTTTCATCATCTTAAAAGTACTCAGTTGTATTTATTACTGCTTGGTGTAACTCATTCTAAGCCTTTTGGTTTAAACACTTGGGCTTCGGACCAGTTGTTTTGCACTGAGAGGGTTTGTGGTCTGCACTGTAGTGGCAGAACAGGTAGCTTACATCCTTCTAGGTTGGGAACTGCTGATTGAGGGCTCAGTGTCTGTTGTTATAAAAGTGTATTAATTCTGGTTTAAGCACTTGGGCTTTCAGGCCAGTTATTTTACATTAAGAGGGTTCATGGTCTGCACTCTTGTGGGAGGAGAGGCTGGACTCTGCCCTTCTGAGCTGGGAATTTCTGGTTGAAGGCTTATAGTGCATGCATATCTGAACTGCTTCTTACTGAAGTTGGTGCGCCTTGTTTGCTGTGGCATAGACTGGATTCGGGCCTGCTGGATCTAGTTTTGTTTGTGTAACTTGAGCACTAATCTCCAGGCATTCTCTAAAGTATTCAATTGTATTTATTACTGCTTGGTAGAAACTTGATTAAAGTGTAGCTATCATTCTGTCTTTTGGATTAAGCACTTGGGCTTCAGACCAGTTGTTTTACATTAGGAAGGTTTGTGGCATGCACTGTGGTGGCAGGACAGGTAGCTTTCATCCTTCTAAGTTGGGAACTGCTGATTGAGAGCCCAGTGTCTGTTGTTCTTAAAGTGTATTAGTTCTGGTTTAAGCACCTGGGCTTCAGGCCAGTTATTTTACATTAAGAAGGTTTGTGGTCTGCACTCTTGTGGGAGACAAGGCTGGACTCTGCCCTTCTGAGCTGGGAATTTCTGGTTAAAGGTTTATAGTGCCTGAATATTTGAACTGTATCTTACTGAAATTGGTACACCTTGTTTGCTGTAGCATAGACTAGATCCAGGCCTGCTGAATCTAGCTTTGTTTATATGCTTGTTGTTTGTTTGCCTGTTATTTCCCTGGAATGCTAATTCCACCTAATACGCGGCTTCTCAGCGCTTCTGTGGATCACTAGTGATATCTGCATTGCTTACTGTACTTATTTCCTTGTTTCACTTGAAAGAAAGTTACTGTTTGTCATTTTTGCATTTAAGTTACCTGTAACACATTGCACTTAAGTTACCTGGCACTTGCTCACTAAAGCAATTATTTAAGTCAGCACTAAAAATTAAAAGCACTACACCCTCACTCCCCACTGGCCCTGGTTTTCAATTATTAAGGAATTCCCAATATTATTCTAGCATGTCCAAAGGTCAGTTGTCAATCTCCTCTCCGGTCCAGCTGGTGAATCTGGGAATCTTGAGGCAATGTTACAACTGCCTCATGTACACAGACAACCCTCTCCTCCTCCCAACAAATTCCAACACATGTGAGAGATGCAACCATATAGCCAAACTGGAGGCTAAGCTCTCTCAACTCAGTACTGGCATAACCAGTCAGGAGGAGAAGGAAACCACACTCACTACAATTCCAGTCTCACATAGACCTACCATGACAGCAAACCAAACACATAATCACACAAAAACATACTCGGAGGCTCTAAATAAAGATCTGCCGAAGCAGCAGAGACCTCCAAAGCAGACACCCAAGCAGCCGCTATCCCAAAACAAAACACGTGCAACACATATCTCACAAAGCCAGTGTGCCAAACAGTCACAGCCCTTAAGACTAAACAACACACCTGATACACTTGTAATAGATGACTCTATCGTCAGGCACACTGACGTCCCGCTCACCAGGCTGAACAAGTCGAGGGTTCACGGTGAGCAGCCTGTCGGGCGCTAGGATCCGCCACATAACACAAACACTCAGGTCACTCCAAGGCAAGTACAAATATGACTCAGTCATTGTCCATGCTGGTGTGAATGACCTGAGACGTACCTCCCTGGACTGCATGAAGAGAGACATAAAGGAGCTCTCTGAGCATGTAGCCCAGGCCGGTATGACCCTGACCTTGAGTAGCATCTTACCCTCACCAAGAATGATGCCACAATATGAAGACAAGATGATCAATTTCAACAATTGGCTTAAGTACTGGTGTCATTCAAAGGGGATCCAATGCCTGTCAGCTTGGGATGATATGCTCGACAAGCCACAATGCTTCACTAGGGACGGTTTGCACCTGTCACCCTTGGGCTTTCGGATATTGGCAAATGCTCTTGCTAGCCCCATAGTGCCTTTTTTAGGCAAGGCTCAAAAGACAAACCCACCTCCATAGGTATCACAAGGGATAAGAAACTAAGAGTAATGCTACTCAACGCCAGAAGTCTAAACCTCAAAATGCACGCACTCGAAACTCTCCTTAGCATGGAGAACATCGATATCTGTGCAGTAACAGAAACCTGGTTCAGGGCTCCCGAGAGCACCCCAGCACTACCAGGTTATACCTCATACCATGCTTTTCAGCCCCAAAACTTGGACCGAACCACAAAAGGAGGGGGAGTATCGATATTCATCAAAGATACCCACACCTCCAGGTTGGTGGCAAAGCACGAAGCATCAGAGACTATCCATGTGCAACTAACAGGGGGTAAAACTGCCTTCCAGTTTATAGTCTGCTACAGACCACCCTCCCAAACCCAGGAACCCCACTCGGCCTTCCTGAGAACACTGGAAAATATGAAGGTCTCTCCAAACACCATTATATTGGGCGACTTCAACTACCCAAACATAGACTGGGAGCATTACTTTAGCACCAACACCCTAGCCCAAAGGTTCCTAGAATTTATAAACTCAAATGCTATGGAACAACTTGTTATGACTCCCACAAGAGGGGAAAACATACTGGACGTGATCATCACCAACATGGGGACTCTATGCTCCAGACCAGAAGTGTATCCCTCACTGGTAAGATCAGACCATAAACTAATCTCACTGGATATTCACATCCTGACCCCACCCCCTGCCCAGAAAACCACAGTGAAAAACTTCTCTAAAGCAAATTTCACACTCCTCAAAACTGAGGTGGAATCCTTTAAAGCCCCGGGGCCTGTGGAAAATACGGCCCAGACCTCAGAATCCTTTATAAACGCATTCTATGAACACCTTCAGGAATGCATGGATCATGCGATCCCAAATAAAACCAAGACCCAGTCCTCCAAAGGCAGACGTCCTGTCTGGTGGACCCCAGCCATAAACAAACTATACAATAGAAGGAGGAAGCTACTAAATGATAGAGCAAAATCCCAAAAAGGGAAGGCATCACTGATCAGTATTAGCAAAAAACTATGGGCACACACAAAATTGTCTAAGGCCAGCTTCGAGAGAAAAATTGCACAGGACACTAAGGATAATCACAAGGCTTTCTTTAGTTATGTTAGGAACCTGGGTGGTAATTCCCAGATATGCTCAGAATTAGTCCAAAATGACAAAAAATACACCGAACCCACAGACATTGCCAACATCCTAGCTGACAGGTTCAGCGCAAACTTCTCCCCCCCCCCTCTTATTTCACCGACTGAGCGCTTTCACCATAAAATGGCTTCTTCAGAGTCAGTGTATTGTAAAAACCATAATCATTTTATACTCATTTACATTTAGTGACCTCATCAAATTATTCAATTAAAACAACTAACTATTACCATTAATTAACTCATTTATCAATTTAAAACAATAAGCCTCTAAAAAACCTTTGCCTTGCCCAGGGAAATGTAATTGCAACACAAAGAACATAGTTTATGTGAGCTTGTGCGTTACCTGTGAGGCTTTCTACATAGGGATGACGACTCGTAGGCTACGAGACAGGATGGTGGAACACCTCAGAGCCATCAAAAACAAAGACTCCCACAATGCACTGTATATTCACAGTACTAACTGTAGGGAATTCAAAAAGTTTGTATTTTTTGTGATAGATTAATTTTAGACCAAGGGGGTGATATAGGAAACAGGGTAGCATTATTAGAAACTATGTGGCAGTTTAGATTAAACGCCACTAGATACCCTGGAATTAATGACTACATTTCCATAAAACCAGTTTTGAAACACAAGGCTAGTATTATATAACACACAATAGAAAAAATACACAATTCATTGAATAATATAAAATATGAATTAGATAAATGAAATTGTATGAAACATTAACATGTACTGTGTTTATTATTATTATTGTAAAATAGAATGTCACTAGGTATTGTATATATGTGCATATATGTGTTGTTATTTTTCATGATCAGCATACAAATGACAAAACTTTTTTGAATGAACTTTTTTGAATGAATTTTTTAAGTGCCTTAAAAAGGTTTTTTAGAGGCTTATTGTTTTAAATTGATAAATGAGTTAATTAATGGTAATAGTTGTTTTAATTGAATAATTTGATGAGGTCACTAAATGTAAATGAGTATAAAATGATTATGGTTTTTACAATACACTGACTCTGAAGAAGCCATTTTATGGTGAAAGCGCTCAGTCGGTGAAATAAAAGAGGTTTCCTCCAAGGCTTGCTTTGTGGCAATTGTTTCTGAAGTTGTGATCGTATTGTGGTCTGAATTTTTTGCTGTTTTGCCCTTTTTTTGGGAATTTTGGCTTTTTTCTCCCCCCCCCTCCCCACCAAAAGGGCAAATATCTATCCCAGCAGAGTGCTGCCCCCCTGACATATCAGATGCTCAGGTAAGAGCCGCCCTCTCCAAAGCAAAAAACACAGCATCAATGGGACCAGATGGTGTCCCGGGCTGCGTCCAACATGAACTCCAAGAAGAGCTAAACCCAAACATAAAACTACTGTTCAATCTCAGCCTTACTACAGGATATGTGCCCAAAGAGTGGCGTACAGCAACAGTAGTCCCTCTCCATAAAGGTGGTGCCTCAACGGATCCTGGAAACTATCGCCCCATAAGCCTGACTAGCTTGGTCTGCAAAGCTATGGAAAGGATCATCATGGACCTCATAAATAAAGATATTGGGGACCTACAAACACTAGATCCTACCCAGTTCGGCTTTAAGGGTAGATCCTACCCAGTTCGGCTTTAAGGGCAGATCCTGCCTCTTAAACCTGGTTGATTTCTTTGAAACAGTCACCAAGGCCATTGACGAGGGGAAGGTGGTCCACACAGCCTACCTGGACCTCGCAAAAGCCTTCGATACAATACCCCACTCGGGCATTATAGATAAGCTCACCATCTTAAATATAAACCCCTATGTCACTAGATGGATTGCAAACTGGCTCAAGGACAGAACCCACATGGTTAGAATTGCTGGAGCCATGTCAGACTCCAAACCAGTTACATGTGGTGTCCCACAAGGCTCAGTCCTGGGACCTCTCTTGTTCGGTATATATTTCTCGGAGGTACAGGCCAACACGGAAGGACTGTAGCTGACCAAGTTCGCAGATGACTGCAAACTGGGCGCCATAATCGACTCTCCAGCTGACACAAGCATCCTCCAAAAGGGCCTCATAGAAACAGACAACTGGTGCCAGAGCCATGGCCTCAAGCCAAATGCCAAAAAGTGTATAGTCATCCCTTTGGCAAAACAAAGTGCCCACAAATTACCACATAGGTTGTAATCCATTAAGTACAGAAGAAGTAATTGGGGACCTGGGGACCCAAGTTGATAGCAATCTCTCATTTGACAACCACGTGGCCAAAGTGGTTAGAAAAACATTTTATATAGCCCACCTAATCATGAAGGGATTCACATCTAGATCAGGGGAGGTCATCGTGCCTCTTTACTCATCCCTCATCAGGCCCATAATTGAGTACAATGCCCCTTTTGGGATGTACCTTACCAGACACCTGCAGCAAATGGAAAGACCCCAAAAGTACCTCACCAAGAGGATCAAAGGACTCAAACAGATGCCATATGCTGCCCGGTTAAAGAAACTCCAGCTCTACTCAGTGGCATACTGCCTGTTCAGAGGCGATCTGTGCCTGATGTATAAAGCCATGTCCAACCCGGAATTAATGGACATGTTGCACCTCAGAAAATCCAAATCCCATCGAGCTACGCCGAGAGACTTGAACCTCAGCACTGAAATAAATAGGACATGCTGGAGGGACAGATTCATAACCCAGAGGCTCCCTTCACTCTGGAATAAAATCCCAGTCCAGGTTAGGCAGAGTCCCACACTGACTCTCTTCAAGAGGAATCTTGATGAGTGGATGGGAGATCGTAGGTTTACCCCGGGTATCACTTCTGTGTCACTGTTAGACAGAGGCACAGTATACTAACCTCGAAAAAGGGCATAGCAAAATAAATTTAAAATGGGTGGCAAAAGCCAAACACATTCTGGCTAGGCTTATAAATGCCCTAGGGCAGATAGCCTAGTATGAACTTCTGAACCTATATATATATATATATATATATATATATATATATATATATATATATATATATATATAGATAGATAGTTTATTTTTAAAAGGGCATTTACCTGCAATTTCAGACTGATCCAAATTGCCCCATTCTGGCCAAGACTGGTTTGGTTTCCTCTGGTAAGGCCTCACATAAGCAAACCCCCATGGTTTCTAAATCTAGTTCATTTTTACTCCTGTCAGCTTACCCAGGCCTTCACAACCCCAAGTTAGCTGAATGTTTTTTTTTTCCCCCAGATTCCTTTAATAGCAAGATACACTCCTCTTTCTGAGAAGGTAATGCACATACTTTCAGCATCTCAGAGGTCCAAAAAAATATTTCTAAGAGCAAATGGAAAATATTCTCTGTGTGGGTTGTTAATTTGGATCCATATTACTGTATCCATAGCAGATGTCCTCCATTTTCTGTCTTCTCTGTTTGAATTTGGTTCTAGTTATTCTATCATTAAAGTACAAGTAGCTGCAGTTTCCAATTACCATCAACATTTTCAAGATATGCTAAGTCTTCCTTGAGGGATTTTTTCCCTCCTTTGTCCTCCCATTAAGGACCTCATACCTGTACAGGATCTGAATTTGGTCCCAAAAGTTCTGGCCAAGGCCCCATTTGAACTAGCTTACTCTACAGGCCTTGAAATACTTGACTTAGAAGACTATATATTTGGTACACATTACTTTAGCTAGCTGAATATCAGAATTACATGCCTTAATTTCTCCGCCTTACTTTCCTTTCTGTAAAGATAGTCACAAAGAACTAATACCTATTTTGTGCCCATTACTATTTGTGAATTATTCTAACAAAGGAAAGTACACATCTTAGATGTTCACAGACATTTAATGTTATCTACACAGTATTCAGCCATTCAGAAAGAATAGCTAATTATTAGCAAGCCAAGATGGATGTCAGATTGCATTTCATTTGTTTACTCTTCCAGTAATAAAACATTGCTCTCAAAACCAAAGGCCCACTCTACAAGATCTGTAGCCACTTCTACAGCCTTTATTAGAAACTCCTCCATTTATGACATTTGTGTAGTAGCCATTTGGCCTACTCTTCGTACTATTTCCAAACATTACAACCTGGATATCATTTCAAGAACAGATTAGCATTTGGTGATTCACTTCTAAGAAGTATCCTGTCATCATTCCATCTAGGTCAAAAATAGATTTGATTCTGTCCCAATGACTGGATCAGCAGCCTGATGAAATAGGATGCAAAAAATATATACTTGGATGAAAAGGATCCATTGTCATGCTTAGTCCAGTATGACCCCTCCCCACCCAATTATGTTCATATCATCCTATATTTGCTATTGTTGCTCTCTCTCTCTCTCTCTCTCTCTCTCTATATATATATATATATATATGTCTGTGTGCATTTGGTTTGAGGTAGCAAACTGTTTCTGAAGGGAAGGTATGAAAGGAAAAATTGGAAAGTTTGCAGGTCAGGATATTAGAGGTGTAGAAAATGAACAGATTGAATGGAGGAGTAGGTTGGTACCCAAGACTGTGATCAAACAGACTTTCATGGAAAGGCTCCATCATTATCTTAAGTACATAACTTTCAATCTGATGTTGATAATCTTTATTCATTCTTGACTGTTTAGTCTCGGTTCCATTCTCGGAACTGACTCGGCCATTGTAACAAACTCACACCAGCCAGAAACTCTCAAGCTAAGACTACCCATAGTGCCTCTCTTCCCTTCTCCTCAGATCTCGTTTGCCATGTAGAGTTTCAGGATGCATCAGGTCATGCTCTCAAGCTAAGTGCTTTATTTTTACCAATATATTTCTTCTACATATTTCTTCCTTTAATATTTCTTGGTTGTTTGATATTCTATTCCCTAATTAGTGACTGACTGTGTTTGAGTGCTGTTTTTACCAATTTTTTACCTATTTGGTATTTCTTAATTACCATAGTTGGTATAGGCCCCTCCCTTCCCTCGTACATCTGGTAACTCTCAAGTACTGTTGGTATCTTCTTCCCACCCCTTCTGGGTATTTTTCTTGCTACCATTGCTGGTACCCTTTAAAAAAAAATGTTTCCCCCAACTTGCCTTGATTTCACTGGTGTGTGTGTGTGTCCATTCATTTTGTAGTCTATCTTACAATGGCTGAGAAACAAAAAGGGAGAACTGGTTTCAACCAGTGTGACAAATGTGGCAGAAAGATGCCCTACTCTGATGGGCATTTTTCCTGCATTTATTGTTTGGGGGTGCCACACTTAGAAATTCAGCCTCTGTGCAAGCTCTGTAAGGGTTTTAGTGCCCAGACCCTTGCAGAGTGTCACAACAAATTGATCCTAAAAGGTTTATTAAAAACCCCATTTTCAGAAGCTCTGTCTGAGATGGAGGCATCAAAACCTCCTAAAAAAAAAAGAAGCAAAAAAGAGGAGTCACTCCACCCCAATGTCTCTTCAATCTCAGGAACTGAAATCATCCAAGGGCCATGTTTCTTCAGAACCAAAGTCTAAAGAATCCAGGTTGGCACCAGCAACCATCTTGACACTGGAGTCTATGCTTCCTTCCAAGGTGCCATCTATTCTTATGGAACCAGTGAAAGTTACCACAGTACCGACCCCTTCAACAGTACCCAAGACCCACTTGGCACCAAAAATAGTTTCCCCTATAAAACTGGTCACTCCCCCCAACACAAGCTTCTGGTCAATCGATCGCTGTGCCGAAGGTCAAACCCATAGCCAGGACACTATTTCCCATCCATTGACCCCTTTGTTGGTCAGAAGCTCAGTCCTTTTATTGAACATCCTGAATCTCCCACAGGGGATGTCTGTTCCACCAGGAGCCTTTCGGAGCTTGATGTAGTTAAAGTGGTGGATCAGCTCTTGGTGGCCAGAAGTATTCCAACCAAATCTAGGACCTCCCTCCCACCTAGAGCTGAGATTATTTTCTCCCAGGACTCCAACTTTTCTTCTTCCTTCTGCCTTCCCACGGGATTTAGAGCCCTTGACACCAACTTCTCTCCCGGTGCCAGCTTCTTCGGTACTGATGGTGGATCTCACCTCGGTCCTGGCACCACTCTGTGGACCTTGGCTCAGTCTGAGCTGGCCTACCCATGGGGACTGTGACTTGGCTGCCAGCACTGGAATCCCTAGTATGGCACTGATTTTTTTTTCCGTGGCAACGTCTATGGTTCCAGTTGCTTTGACAGTTCTGAGTCCTCTTGTGGCACCTTCTCTGGAGGGCAGATTCATTGGAGTAGGGTGTGGCTCCAGTTATGAAGTTGTCTCTCTGTTCCAAGCTCCCATCCCTCTTCAGGTGGGCCTGCCTTCCAGATTATGGAGAGAGCACTCACCTCAGCAGGCTCACAGTTGGCACCCACTCCGAAATGTCATATTTATGTATCTTCTTGCTAGCAGCTGTCACAGTCTTCTGCATTGTGACAGGAGCAGCAAAACACCCTACCAAATGGTACTCTTTCTTCTGAGTCCTCCTCAGACTCTCCCCCTGAGAAGCTCCCCCCGTAAGAGGTTGTTTAAGAGGAAGAACTTAGATTCTCCAGAAGAATCCCTCACTAAGGATACAGATTACAATGAAGGGGAAGGGTCCCCACAGTCACCCCCTGAACATGTCTCCTTTGGAGATATCCTGGAAATCTTGAGTTAGAGGGGTGATTGGAAGTCCACCAATCCTTTCTTTAAGGAATCTGTTTTTTTTGCAGGCTTTTTGTGCCCGACCTTCTACTTCTTGAGTGACCCCACCTGCCAATGATTTGGTCAAGCTCATTGTGCAGCATGCTTGGAAGACCTCTGACACTATAGAGCCAGTCCTCCAGAGACAGGACAAAAGAATTACTGCACCAGAGGACCAGCCCCACTGGTCTAAAGGCTTAGCTGTAGATGCTATGGTGGTGGCAGCAGCCACAAAGAAGGAACTCGCAGAGGACAGTCCAACTGTTCACCCTCCAAACAGGGAGTCTTGGATGATGAACAGATTTGGAAACCGGGTTTATGCTTCAATGACCTTTGCCATACAGTTGTTGAACAACTTGGCACATTTTACCCATCTTCAGAGGGACCTGATCACTGAGCTCTCGGGCAACTTGGCAGGAGCAGTGTCTGATGTGGTGCATGATAAAGTTGTCTCCCAGCATGCAACCCTAGAATCGATATCCAACTTGTCCATATGGCTTATTACTCACACATCCGAAGAGACGGCCAGGGCAGCAGGTACAGGTGTTACCATTAGGCATCACACCTGGATGCACTAATGTGATTTTGCAGACCCCTTTAAGTCTTCCTTCCTCAGTGCTCCTGTTGATACTACTTTGTTGTTTGGCCCCAAAGTGAGAGACACATTAGCCATGTGTGAGAAGAATGGAAAGACCCTTTCTGCTGTGTGCGTATATTTTTTGACTCCTCAATGACCTTACTGTAGTAATCAGAGGAGTGGGAAGATGTGGTTTAGGAAGCGCCTAAGTGAAAGGCATCTTGCATTTGAAACCACCCTTTAAAGTGCCCATCGACCTTGGAATTTAACATTGGATCTGATGATGTCAGTCTTCACGCAATCCTTGATGGTGGGTTCGGTTCCGAACCTCTGAACCGCGATGGCCATTTAGTTCAGCTCCCGTTCTCCAAACTCTCAACCCAGGCATTACCCATAATGCTCCTCACAGAGTACCTCAGATCTTGTTTGTCGCTTCACAGACCAGGTGCATTCATTCCTTCTCTCGAGCCTTGGCATATTTTTTTTTGAGTATTGTCTAATTTATACACTTCCTACTTTGATAATTTTTCTCTTTATAACTCTTTGTATTTCTACCCGCACCTAATTTTCTTATTGCAGCTAATTTTTCCCCTTTTGTCTTTCTTCTACCTTTGGTAGACTGTCCAGTACCATCGTTGGTACTCCTTCCACACTCTGTTTACCGTTTTTAAGGTATTCTTACATAGCATCATTGGTATTTTCTACCTATTTAAAAAAAAAAAAAAAAACTAACTTTTTTCTATTGTATTTCTCTCACTCTGTTCTGTAGTGTGATTGTTGACAATCTCTTCTGGCTGTTATGGTTGAACAACAGGAACATTTTTTTCTCCTCCTAAACCCTCTAAAGGCACCTCTGGGTGTAAAAGGTATAAAAAAATGTGAGGGCAAAATGCCCAACTCAGATGGGCATACAGTGTGTGTGTGTACTGCCTTGGAAAAATACACTTACAAGAAAAAATGCGATTTGTCATGAGTTTTCAACCCAAACTTTAACTGAAAGAAAGAATAAACTAATTTTGAAAGGACTTCTTAAATCTGGATTTGACTAGGTCATTTCTGAGTCCAGGACTAAAGCGCTTCCTCATCTTCTTCATTACCTGCTTCAAAGAAAAGGCCTTCCTCGGCTCCAAGGTCCTTGAACCATCAAGGAGAATAGCTAAAACTTCCTCTGTACTCAAAAGAGTTCATTAGCACCAGAATCTGACTGGAACTACTCCTAAATTAGCTTCAGAGCTGACTGCTTCTTCAGCACCTACTGATGCATTGGTACTGAAGCAATTAGGGCTGCCTCCACTCCCAAGAACATCATATCCCCATCTGTGGACCCTTTTAAAGACACTCCTTTTGTGGAAGTGAGACCCCCTAAATATCCTTCCACTGCATCTGTTTGATCTACTAAGAGTCTCTCAGAGGCAGAGATCATGAGACTGGTGGATCAGCTGCTAGTGGTGAGGGGTTATCGTCTGTTCTGAGCCACAACAGTGTCAGAAGCATTCGTACTCTTGCTGAGCCTTTGGAACCCTTAATCTTGTCTCTCCCGGCTCCTACTGTCTCTGTTCTGGTAGCATCTTTGTCTCCGGTTCCAAGAACCGCCTTGAGTATCTCCGAGCTTTCGGCACCAGAGACCTCCCGGGATCAAGACTCTCTGATTGGGTCCAGGATGCATGGTACCTTTTTGCTTCCTTCGGAACTGTCCATGTCTCTCGGTGCTTCTGCCTTTGTAGTGTCAACTCGGGCTTCTGTTCCAGGGGCCGCCTCCTCGGTGCGGGGTGTGACCCCAGTTCTGAAGGAATCTATTTTGGTTCTGGGCTCCCATCTCTCTATGGGGGGATCCAGCCTTTCAGATTATGGAGGAGGCATTGTCTATTGGAGACTCACAGCCCTTGCCATTCCTGTCGGGACAGATTTCAGCATCTCCTCGACATGTGCTACTGTCAGTCTCATCCCCAGGACAGAGGGCAGAAAAGTCTCAGGTGACACCTACCTTAGTAGTCTCCTCTTCAGATACTTCCCCAGATCATCCCCCTGAGGAAGTCCCTATGAAAAGAAAGTGCAAGAGGAAGCGCTTAGACTCTTCAGAAGAGTCTTTCTCTGAAGATACCGATTTTGATGAATGGGAAGGTTACCTTGTGTCACCCTCTGATGATTCCTTCAGGGACATCCTAGAACTCCTGAAACAGAGTGGTGGCTGGTCTTCCTCCCAAACTTCCTCAGATGAATCAGTATACCTGGAGGCTTTTCATGCCCAACCCTCTATTTCTTGGATCTCTCCGCCTGCTGATGATCTCGTTAAACTGAACAGGAAGTCCCAAGGCCCTTTTTGGGACAGATGTGGAAGATGCCTGATACCATAGAACCAATCCTTAAGACACTTTATCAGCCCCCTAAGGAGGAAATGCATTGGGCCAAAGGAATTCCCGTCATACCTGTCAATCTGCTAGAGCAAGAAATCTGGACAAAGCCATTAATAAAAGTGGGACAAAGGCCCAAAAATAGGCACAATTTTTAAATCCTGCTCTTACAAACTTAGAAAGTTGATAGAATAATAGGTTTTGTATTAGCATGAATTTTTTGAAGGGAATTAATTCTGAAACTCAAATGCCTGTCATTATTTTCTAACTTTAATCTTCAATGATTTGCCACTAATCTGCCAGAAAACCACAATTTTATGGAAAACAGACCAAAAATATGAGGCAAAAATCTGGACATTCTGAGAAAATCTGTACAGTTTAGAGGTATGATTCACGTTGATGTGATGGTGGCAGCCACCAGAAATGAACTTGCTGAGGAAAGCCCTATTATCCATTCTCCTAACAGAGAGTCTAGGATTTTGGATAGATTTGCATGTATACTTCAACCTTCACTCTAAGGTACTTGAATTATATGGTGCACTTAATCAGATCCCTCTGTAGTCTTATAAAGGTTGGTCTCTGATACCCTCAAAGCAGGAGTGGCTGAAGGGGTACAAGAGAGTTACTTCTCAGCTTGCAACCCTAGAAGCAATTTCTAACTCATCCATGAGGCTCGTTGCCTATGCAGCTGAAGGGACGACTAGAGCAGCGGGTTCAGGAATAGCCATCAGAAGACATTCCTAGATGCTCTTGTGCAACTTTGCAGAGCCCTTTAAAGTGTCATTCATCAACTCTGACAGATCTTGCCTTTTTGGTCCCAAGGTAAAGGATACCCCAGCCAGATGTGAAAAGGATGGTAAGA
Organism: Protopterus annectens; assembly: GCF_019279795.1. Taxonomy (NCBI): domain Eukaryota; kingdom Metazoa; phylum Chordata; order Ceratodontiformes; family Protopteridae; genus Protopterus; species Protopterus annectens. The sequence continues at coordinate 1,365,822,283 of NC_056729.1, read as the reverse complement.
CCCTTTCTGCCATGGGCATATGTTTCTCCACTCCTCGGAGACCATACACTAGGCACCAGAGGAGTGGGAGACTATGGTTTAAAAAATCCAAAGGGCCTTTCCAGGATTCACAATGCAAAGACGTCTGCCAGGGCATGAGGGGGAAGCAATGGAAGACGCCACCCTAGAGGAAGAATGGACCGCAAAATCAGGGATCCAGAGAGTCCTTCTCTGGAGCTTTCTACCAGCATCCCTGAATGTGTGTCAAATTGCCTGCCTCTGGAGACAGTTGGGGGATGACTTTCTCTGCACCAATCTGCCTGGTAAATGGCAATGGAAAAATGGGTGCAGGGATTTATATCCAGAGGTTACAAAATTCCTCTATCACAACCTCCAAAACTCCAGAAAAAACTCCCAGGCCTACCATCCAGTCTCAGGAAAGCAGCAGTTCCAGAAATTCAAAAGCTGCTAAGCAAAAGAGTCATCCAAAAAGTCCCATCAGACCAGAAAGGATCCAGATTTTCCTCGAGATTCTTTTTAGTGCCCAAGAAAACGGGACTGGAGACGCATCTTGGATCTCCGCCAATTCAACAAGGCAGTTCAACAAACCTAATTCCGGATGGTCACAGTTAAGTCAATACTTCCATTCTTGGAAAAAGATAAGTGGATGTGCTCTATCCACCTCCAAGATGCTTATTACCACATAAAAATGGAAAAGAGCTCCAGGAGGTTTTTGCACTTCTGGCTGGGAGGCAGTCATTTCCAATTCAGAGCACTGCCCTTTGGACTTGCCACAGCCCCCAGGGTTTTTACCAAATGCATGGCAGTGGTAGCAGATTATCTAAGACTGCAAGGGTTTTGAGTATTTCCATATCTTGATGACTGGCTCCTCACCGCTGCCACCAGGCATCAGAACGGCCAAGAGATTACACCATACATCTCTAGGAGTAATCCACACTTCGACCCACTCAACAACTGGATTTCATTGAGCTCACTTGGACACTGTCTCAAGAATTGCATCTCTCCCTCCAGAAAGGCTACAACATACAAGATCCCAGGTCAGTCAATTACTACGCAACAAGGTCCCAGCAAAAGTTTGTCAAACATTATGCTCCAAGGCAGCAGCAATCACTCTAGTTCCCTTGGCAAGGCTCACATGCAGATATTGCAAAGGCTACTAGCGTCCCAATGATCTCTCATGCACCAACCAATGTCTCAGCCAATTCTGATTACCAATTTCTGCAAACATGACCTGTTGTGGTGGCTACACTCCAACCAAATTCTCTTGGGTGGTCCTTTCATTCTTCCCCAGCTCCAAGCCACGATGCCCACTGATGCTTCTCAGACAGGATGTGGTGGGACATTATCTGGGAAGGGTAGTCCGAGGCACATGGACCCAATTGGAGGCCAACTTGCACATCAATGTACTAGAGATGAAGGCAGTGCTGTTAGCATTGCAAGCATTCCAAGATGTCCTCCCTCTAGAAACAGTAGTGATTCAGACTGGACAGCATGTCAGTAGTCTGGTACATAAACAAGGGGGAACCAAATCTTATCCATTGTGTCAAGAAGCATGCAGAGTTAGGCAATGGACAATTTCTTCCAAACGCTTTCTCACAGCAGTGCACATTCTGGGGAGCTCCAACGTGATAGTGGTGGACAAATTGAGCACAACTGTGCCCTTGCCTCATGAGTGGTCTCTCAATCCAACAGTGGTGAACAACATTTTTCACCACTGGGGCCAACCTTGCTGCTATCTTTTTTGCCTCTCTTCTAAACAAGTGCAGAAGTTTTTTTGCCCTAATCCCCCTGAGGGGGAGGCACCCGGAGGAGCTCTTCTCCACAACTGGCCTCCTGGTCTGCTTTATGCCTTCCCCCAATTCCTCTCCCTTGTTTGAGAGATCGACAACACAGATGGAACATTATGGTAAGACATAACTTCTTGTTTTTGTTTTAATAATGTTTAACCCATCAACCATTTGAACCAGCAGCCACCTGTGATATCAAATTCTTATCTTGGAAGACCCTTTTCCTGGTAGCCATCACGTCAGCCAGGAGTTTTTCACAAAAAGAGCATCACTCGGAACCAACCCCTCTTTCCTTCCTAAGGTTGTATCAGACTCAAATATTTACCAATCTGTAGACCTACCAGTTTTCTTTCCAAATTTCTCAAACAAGGGAGAATATTGCATACATTTATTGGATGTGCACAGACAATTGTGTTTTTACTTGAATACAATGAAATTGTTTGGAAAATCAGATCAGTTGTTTTTGTCCTTCTCGGACACTAAACTGGGCAAACTGGTTTCCAAAGTTACCTTGTCAAAATGGTCTAGAGATTGCATCACCTTCGTTTATGACCAAAATTAACTGAATCCATCAACAAAAGTCAAGGCTCATTCTACTAGATCAGTTGCAACTTCGGTAGCATTCCATTCTAGAGCCTCTATGGATGACTTTTGTGCAGCAGTCACTTGGCTACCCTGCGTACCTTTATCACTCCTTACAAATTGGATATGGTCTCCAGGGGAAGAGCATCCTTTGGCTCTATGGTGCTCAGTAATATCCTTCCATAGGACCTCCTATATATAAAGTAGCTAAGGACTCTGTCCCAACAGTCAAGAATGAATGAAGATTAACAGAATCAGATAAAGAAGTTATGTTCTATCTGTGGTGTTGATCTTCATTCATTCTCGACATCCAATCCCCACCAAAGACTCCTGGAGTTTTGAATCTAGTCCTGGTATTGTAGTAGGGCAGTTGCTCAGACAAAGCTTCTATTTTTATTTCTACCTTTACTTCTATGCAAAACTCGATCTGAGTAGAAGGGAAGAGTGGCACTATGGGTAACCTTTGCTCGAGAGTGTCTGGCTGGCGTGAGATTGTTACAACAGCCGAGTCTGTTCTGAGGATGGAACCAAGACCCAATAGTCGAGAATGAATGAAGATCAACAACACAGATGGAACGTTATGGTAAGAGCACAACTTATTTTTTCTGATCCTCAGAATATTTCAGGTATAATTATTTTGTTGATTCATCAGTTGCACTAATGAACTAATTTACCCAAAGCATATAAATGGTTACTCACACACTTCCCTGTTGCATAGGAAAAGGCCATGTGTAAGCCCATCCTGTGTTTTTAGTTATGTGATGCGAGTACTGAGGCTAGTTCCTCAAAATAGCTAATGATATTTACGGGGCAATCTCTGACTCAAGATTGCAGAAGGTAGCATGCACTGATATTCAGGGATGGATTTCTGTTTCAGTGGAGGCCCGGGGAGAAAAGCTCCACTACAACTACTAAAACAAGATAAAAATATGTAAAAATGCAGAAATACAAAAAATATACATTTCAATGAATACATGGATTGATCAACTGCAAGTTGTAAATGCATTAGAGTACAATATGAGGCTAAGAATATGAGGCTTAGCAGGAACAAAAAAAAAAAAAAAAAAATTCAAGTAAAGAGCCAGGATACGCTATTGCATGTTTGAAAGGAATTTATAAAAAATTTAGATATATGTCAATTTAAAGAAGATGTCACAGAGACACTAATGAAGAGGATATTCCAGAGAGCAAGAATTGAGAAAAAGAACTAAGGGGGTGAATGGAACAGATGGCAGGAAGGAAGAATGATTAGCCAGGGTTGTTGCAAGAGCATTGCCAGTGGTTGGAGAGGAAGAGTTTTAGTTTAGCTTTAAATAGTGGGAGTGAAGTAAGGGAAGTGAGGTCTTGTGGAAGTTGGTTCCATATTTTGCCAACTGAGTTGGAGAATATGGAGTGACCTGCTGAGTTATTTGATAGGGAAGTTAGAATCAGTATTTTGTTAGCAGAGCGTAGGTTTTTCAGATTTTTGTAGGGTTGTATGAGGGAGGAGAGCATTGGAGTGTTGTTAGGGTGATAAAAGGCTTTGTGGGCAATAGTAAGTTGGTAGAATTGTATTAGGTAGGGTAATTCTAGCCAGTTTAGTTTTTTAAGATTAAGACAATGATGAGTCCTATAAGGAGAAGCTGTAGCAAATCTGGCAATGTTGTTATATGATGATGTTAGTTTGTTGAGATTATACTTAGAAAGATTTGTGAAAATGGGGGAAGCATATAGTAGCGTAGAGATTAAGTGGGTTCTCGCTATGGTAGTTCTTGCTTCGGGAGTTAGGAAAGATTTGATTCTATAGAGAGAACCAAGCTTTCTGTTAGTAGTTTTTATTGTAGAGTTGATATGAGTGTCAAATTTTAGTTGATTGTCAATAGTAATTCCTAAGAGTTTAGTGGTTTGGTCTGGGGAGATGCGGGTACCATTATTGGATGTAAGTATGAAGTTAATGGAGGGGGACATGTGAGTGGGTGCAAAGAGTAGGAGTTTGGTTTTCTTGGGGTTAAGGAGGAGACAATGATTAGAGAACCATTGCTCTATCATTGTGAAGGTATTTTGTGTGCAAGTGTGGAGCTCAGTCTGTGTTGAAGCTGAGCAAATAATGGTAGTGTCATCCACATATTGAATACAAGTTGATTGAGGAGTGGCTAGATGTAGGTCATTTATAAAAATGGAGAATAGTAGTGGACCTAAGATAGAGCCTTGAGGGACCCCTATAGAGGTGGGAAGGAGATCAGAGAGATGGTTATTCCAGAGAACTGCCTGTTTACGGTTATCCAGGTAGGATATGAACCAGCTTAAGGCAAGACTGTCTAGAGAGAGGGACTTTAAACGATGGAGGAGAAGTTGGTGATTAACCATGTCAAAGGCTTTAGACAGGTCTACGAAGAAAGCTGAAGAAGGAATGTTATTATTGCGTTTTTTGTTAATAGAGTCGATAAAGGATAGTAAGGCAGTGCTAGTACTATGGAATGGTCGAAACCCATGTTGGCAATCAGCCAGGAGGTTGTGGCTTAGTAGGTGGTTAAGTAGCTGTTTGTGGATGCATTTCTCCATTATTTTTGCAAGAGGAGATAGTAGTGCTATGGGGCGGAAGTTGGAATACTCAGTAGAGTCACCTCCTTTGAATAGAGGGATAATATAAGAGATTTTCCAGAGTGATGGAATAGTACTTTCTTTTAAGGTCCTGTTAATCAGTATAGAGATAGGGTAGGCTACCGCTTTAGCACCTAGTTGTAGGTATTCGGCTGGTAATTTGTCAGCTGAGGGGGTTGCGGGCTTTAGTTTTTGAAGTAAGGATGATATATAAGAGGTTGGTATAGGTTTTAGGTGAAATGGAGGGGGGGAGGAGCCTAGGGTTAGTAGTTTGGAGGTATCAGGGCTTTGTTGGTTAGCTAGCTTTAATATAGCTGAGGTAAAGAAGGTATTGAAGGCATTAGCAGTTTATAGTGGGAGGTCAGGGTTAGAGCCTAGAGGATTTGGTGTGGTGACTTTGCCAGGGGATAGTAGCATGTTAATAGCGGACCAAAATTTTTTTGGTTGGTGACGGGATGAATGTTGAAGCTTAATATAAAAGTTTTTTTTATCTTGTAGGATGGCTTTTTTTGTCACATTTCTTTGTTGTTTAAAAGTGAGGTGATCAGTTATGGTTTTTGTGGTTCGCCATTTGGTCCAGGCTTTGTTCCTGCTAAGGATTAGTTTTTTAGTTTCGTTTGAGAGCCATTGGGCAATTTTAGGTTTCATACGTATAGAACGCATTGGGGCATGATGTTCCAGGATATCTAGAAATGTATTATTGAAGTAACTAACAGCTTCATCTATAGGGAGAGATTTCAGAGGTGTCCAGTTAACTTGCATAAGTTCATTATGAAACAGATTGGGGTCAAAAGATTTTTTGCTACGGAATGTTCTAACCAGTATAGGGATAGCAACATTTGTTTTATGCCTGATAATATATGTAAGGGAGTGGTCACTGAGGTCATCTGGGAGAGTTCCTGTTGTATAATTCTGCTGTGGACTATTTGTTAATATCCAGTCAAGTATGGTTTCTTTATTATTAAGTTTGTTTATCCTTGTTGGGGTGTTAATGATTTGAGTGAAGCCATGTAGATTAATGAGGGTGGTTGGGTTGGTCTGTTTACATAAGTTCCAGTCAATATTAAGGTCTCCTAAAAGTATTGTTTCTTGTGGGAGATTTAGTGAAAGCCAATTTAATAGGTTTTCCAATATTGTAGGATTTTTGCCTGGGGGAAGATAAGTACAGATAATATTAATTGTTTTATGAGGGTTAAGCTGAAGTTTAGAAATAATTATTTCAACATTAATGTCAGATGGAAGGTTAAGATTTGCATTAATTATTTGTAGCCCAGTTTTATAGAGGACTGCAACCCCGCCACCTTTTTTGCTTGAGCGGTCTTGTCTAAGGATGTTGTAGCCTGGGGGGAATGATTTCGTTATCCTTTATTGTGGGTTTGAGCCATGTTTCTATTAGACATAGAATATCAAATTGTTGAACATCTAGAAGAGCATGAATTAGTGGTATTTTATTACAGATGCTGTGTATATTTAGTTGGGCTATTGACAGTTATTTGGGGGGTTTGGTCGATGGCATTGGCTTTGTTTTGAATACGTTACAATTAGAGGATTGTGGGGATGGGTTAGGGCCAGGATTTGGGTGGATGTCTCCAATTAATGAGGACATTAGTATTGGGATGTAAAATTGAGGAGGTTTACAGTGGTAGTTAACATGTTTTTTAAGGCTTTGAATGAGGTATTTAATGTGAGAAAGACTGTGATATTTTGGTTGGAGGTAGGAGGTCATGTAGGTGACATTGAGATAGCTTATGGATAGAGGTAGGGGAGTTGCCAGTGTTTGTTTGAATGGGATGGTAAGAGTAAAGGGTAGGGGTTGTTCATAGGAAGTTGAGAGATAGGTAGAGGTGAGAGTAGTTAAGAGCGTTAGTAGTAGCAAAGGTTGGTGTTTATTAGACATGATAAGAGATGTTGTATTAGAATTGGAGTTATTAGGATAGAGGCAATAATAACAGAGAGTAGTTAGGTGAATAGGTGGGGGTGGGAGGATGTTGCAGGTACATCAGAAATTAAAACTATTGGCAGTATGTTACATACATCTTTGAATATTTTAACAAAACAAGCTGCCTAAAGCCACAAAACAAGCTGCCTAAAGCCACAATCTTTTTTAAATTTTGTAGTGACTGGGAAATGTATGGGAGTAGCAACTTGAAATACATTACTGTAGCATTTATTTCTTTTGGTTTGATCATAATCTGTGATCAGGAAAGTAACGCATCAAGGGTGGGAGATGAGAGAGAGCAAGTTGTGGATGCAAATGACATTCAACCACTGTTAGTCACTCATATGGTTTGTCAGGGTACATGTCAGAGAGATAAGATAAAAGTACATTATCATAGATATTCCTTTTATTTTGATCAAAGAAGGGGCAAATCTTCAAAAACTGGAAATTTTTCCTGTGGTAGGTGGACTGCATAGTTGCATTACTTGATCAGTGGTACTGGTATGCAATAATATTGGCTGACACTGTGAACAGTGCACATTTATTAAAGCAGAGGTTAATGTAGATTACTGAGGTTGTTCTTTTTTACCTGTTAATCTTAGGCAAACAGGTGTGTGCAGCAAGCTGTGCATATGCCAGTTAAACTATCACTATTGCATCACCATTGTTATGGCTTGCTGGGGTGGGCTAATGTGTCTGAGACTAACGAGCTGAATTACATTACATTACAGTGACCATTATTTTTTTTCAGTTTCATCACAAACATCCAATGTATATACAGAAATAGCTTTTAGGTAGTGTGATGTGTGTGAAAGCATGACATTTTTGTGAGTTTAAATTGTGTGTTCTTTCTTGTCAGAGAGGGGGGGTGGATACAATTCTTAAACCAAGAAGTTCAAATACAGTGCTGTAGTGATTATTTCAGTTTCATCAGAGTGAAATAGAAGTGTACATATTATGTGGCCATCCTTGCTGGGTATCTGTCTTTTTATGAAAATGACTGGACATGCCAGTCACTGGTTAGATTTTACAGTAATTGCTGTGGCGCTTCAGCGGCAGGGTGCGTGCTGAGGGTATTGGGGAATCAGTTGAAGAAATATAAAGCAACAGCTTTTGTTCATGGATAATTTGTGATAACAGTTTTGTAGAGGTTTACCTTGTCATGGGGGTTGTGTTCTAATGGGAGGGTCTGTGTGGTGTTTCAAACACAGTGAAAACCCTTGGCTTTCACATTTTCATTTCCTAACATCCTTATTGCAATATATGAATTCAGTTTATAATAAACTTACATTTTTCCTTTCCTCCCATATGTGCAAAGTGTTGTAAAAACAAAATATTTTATGTATAATGTATACAGTTAAAAACGTTTTCCTATAACTGATTTTGGTACTTCTGTATTATCGCAACCAGATTTTTGCAATTGCGAAATGCGCATAGTTCGGTAGAAACCAAGCCATGAAACATTGTAAGGTGGTATTCAGAGGTCTGTATTGTTGTGGAATAACCTCGGATTACCTTCAGGAACACAAACATTGCAGAAAACCCTCTTCCTGTTTTTTTTTTTGTGTGCATCACACACGCACGCTTGAATTGTCATGCCTGCTTGTCGGTTTGATGAACGGATTCTTTTCACTGTGTGGAAGGAGTCCTTCAGAGAAGGCAGACACAGTGACAGTACTGATGATTTTGCTCACCTTCATTTTTTTGACACTTTGTAAATACAAGAATGGTTAAAAGTAAGCAAGTGTAGCTAAAGCAATTTCTCACTTTGTTTTACTACTCAGAAGAATTCCTTCTACAAATTCAAACTCGTCCAAATGATAGTAAAATAGCACCCATGAAAACTGTAGCTTGCGTATGAAATGCACGGAAAACAGGAACAGACTCCTTCTCCTACTCCAAAAGCAATGTAAAGTTTTTGGGCAGTAGTAAACCTTACAAACATAGTTTCATGCACCCTATCTGTGGTGGTATGCGCATTTCCCAACCACGGAAATCTGGTTGCGATAATACTGAAGTACTCTGGTTTTTTTTATCATGTCAAATACTCATTGAGAAAAAAATCGCTAGGAATTGTGACTTCAGAGTTAGAATTTCAGTATGTAGCTATTTCATTATCTCTGCATTTAAGTACCGTATCAGGTATGAGGAGGCCTATCTTTAACAGCAAGACTCAAGCCGCAGACCTTTAACCAGCTTTGCAACTGTAGCCTTCCCAGGCTACTAGCTCCTCCTCTTTTACCTACAGTGCTCTGCAAGACTAGCTTCGTTTCAAATTTCTTTTGCCGCATGTCAGACTATCATCAGACAAATGGTCCCCGTTTGCATTGTTCAAAATTTAATTTTGTAAGAAAATGTGTCGGCTTTGCTTTAAAACAACTATAGTGTTACACATTTGCTTCAGTACTTGCGTCTGGTCAGATTGTTGCTTTTTTGGACAGTTGAACATTTCTTTTTAAACTTTTCCCAAGATTTGGTGTTTTTAGCACATTGTTCTCAGGGTTCTATACATTTTTGTATGTTCTGCTACTGTTTTACTTGTCATTTCAAGGAGTTTCTTATCTGCAGATACAGTTCAATTGTTTTTGATTCTTCATTATTAATGAATAATGTGTTTGAAACATACAGACATTGGCACAAAAGTTTGCCCAATGATAGGCATACCTTGTATAATCTCTTGTTGACGTAAAGAACATTTTGTTAATTGTTATTTATGCTTTCAGTTGTAAGAGACAAAAGCAATTGCTGTGGTTCAGGATGGATCATGACTCTGCGTCCCTTTCTGATAGATTCACCCTCAAGTACTTCTTCAGATTGGACATTATTGACTCTTTGGACCAAGGCTGTAACTATTAAACATCACTGTGCCTAGACCTAAGGATAAAGAGATTGAGAAGAAGCATAAAGATGTCAAAGTGAAAGATTCCTATCCATGTCCTGTTGGTAAAAAAATTAAATTAACTTGCATTTATTCTCATTTTGCTATGTCTTAAAATGCCTTACAAGTCGCAGTTAAACTTGTAAAAACTAAAGCTGTCGCCTTTTTCTCAGATTCCAAGATATGCAGAATGTCTGTTTTCTAGACCATTGTCAGCAAGGTTCTTCATCAGTCATAGTATTCGTTCACAAGGGATTGAATATGGCAAAATGGAGGGTGTTTTCCCTTAACCTTAATATTTTCTTCCCCCTTCCCCTTTGGTACTGGGGCAAGTTCAGCTTTCTTTTTTGTCATGTTGTTCAGCCAGAACATCCCAGTTCTACTTGCTGGTCCTCATTCAGGTGTTGGTCCCAGGGGGACCATATTCAAATCATCAGATGTCACTATCAGAATGAACAGATTTGATAGCATCAGTTATGGCCTCAGCACTGGAACCTTGGCCATTGGGTCAACTCTTCAACTTAATCTTTGCCCTGTGTATCAACAGTGAAACTTCCCTCATGTCTGTTGAGGTTTTTCACTCAGGGTCAGTCTGTACCAGTGTTAGTTTGGTCATCATTCAGCCTTTGGCTTCAAGAATTGGCAGTTATTTATCCCTGTTGTTAAAGGTCAGGCCATTGGGTTTGAACAAGATGCCAGTTCAGTTGGCATCAATCTAAGCAACTTTGACCAGGGGCAACAAATGCTAGTGCCCTTGATTTTGACTGGAGTGTCAATACCAGTACTGACCTTGTTAGTACAAATTGTTTTGCATATATCACCCTTACTGTTTTCCTACTGTGACAATGGTCTCAAGGAAAATTTTCTTTGGATCTTTAGCTGTCCACCTGAATAGTCAGCAGGGCAAAATAGTCTGAAAGCCTTTTGCAAAACCAATTCCAGGTTTCTGGACAAATATATTCTTCCTTTGTATTCCCAGACTCATCATCACAAAGATCAGGTAGAAAGCACAAGTGTAAGAGGATGACTGGACTTTCCACAGGAGTTCCCCATCTGAGGTGAAGAAAGCAATATTCCCAACCATCATGCCAAGTTTAAGCAAGTTCTTGTTATGAGTGAAGCTGGGGGTTGGTCCTCAAAATCCCATATCCTGGTCAAAAAAAGATCTTGTGGGAGGCCTTCCAAACACTCCACCTTCTTCCTTGTTAATCCTTCCCATTGACAAAATGGTATGATTGGCTGGCAGAATTGCATGAAAAAACCCTGATGTAGCATCTGTCATGAGGAAACCAGGCAGTAACCCATGCCTTCCCAAAACAGTTTCCATTGTTACTGTAGCAGCTGTTAAATGCATCCTGCAATGGAATATGTCTACAGACAGGTTTGGAAAGGTTATTTACATGTCTTCCATGGTTTCCTTTAGGACAGAACATTACCTGTCTCACATTAGGGTTCTGTCACTTGGAGGAGTTGCTGGACAGTTTGAACTACAATTTCTGTCTCACATGACAACTATCATCTATTGCTAATCTAACCATGCATCTGACTCGCAACTTCATGGATGGTGCAACTAGAGCAGCAGAAACCAATATAGTTATTTTGTTATGCTTGACTGCACATAATAGAATTTGTCAAGGACATCAGGTAACTTTGATCAGTGGCACTTGCAGTAAGTCTACTCTGTTTGACACACTTAAGAATCATTTTAAGAGCAGGGTCAAAGATTTCATAATACCAACTCTGATAAAGGAGCAATGGTGAAGGAGCACTGCCCAGAGGTCATTCTAGAATGTAAACCCCATGGTTGTTTGTTCGGGGCTCAAAGCTGACTGGTATGATTCCTAAATGCCAGGGTCACCCAGTCACAGGTCAGTGGTGCTTAAGACAGAAGTTCTCCCACTCCCAGGAGTTTCTGTTGGTCGAGATCAAAGGAACCACTGGATGGTCCCTTATGGAGCTTGCAGATGTTGGTCTAAATATCAAACATATGTTCACTGAATGGTTATAGCTTGACTCTGACCTGGAGAACCACAGCCTTAGGGAATCTGGCTTGTTCCATTTATAGCCCATCTGACGGTTGTGATGCTGGGTGCCATATCTACCTTGCCCAGAACATGGAAAGTACTTGGTGTATGTTTGCCCATGAAGAACTCACTTTTGGAGATAGTATTGGGTAGGGACTCTGCCCTAATCAGGCTTCTTTGAAGTGACTGGTTAACCTGGAGGAATTTCTTGTCAGAAAAGGAAAAAGGATGAGTTGTCCTGCTCATGTGGATGACACAAACTTTTGAAGCACTTTGGGGCTCATGAGGTCCTCAGTGGACTGATTCTAGCCCCATTCCTTCTCTCTAGAAGCACCTAAATGTGTGAATGAAAAAGGAGAGAGTACCCTTTGTCACCACTCCTTTGGAGGAACTGGTGATCAATAATACCACAAAGGGTAGCCTGAAAGCATTAAGACACTACTGCAGCAGTTCTCAAAAAAAAAGGGGGGGGGTGCACTTTGAGCCTTGCAGTTTAAATGGAATTGAACCATTTGCCTCAAGTATATAAACCACCTGCTGTGTGATAATCATTCCAGAACTGTTCTCAAAGACTACAAACATTTGCTTATGTGCCACTAGACAGCTTCTAATGCAGATACAGCAAAAGAATGAACGTGCTTGCTCTGTCAGGGTTTAAGATCATTAGTTTCATACACTGATATGTACTAGGCAACAGTATGCAAATCATTACAAAACTGGTTTAAAAAAAAACACTCATACGTTCCCTCAAGCCTCGAGGATTGCAAGGCTAGATAGACCATATGAGAATGTACGGCTACAAATTTAATTGTCTAGGTTCACCTTGAAAGGGACAAGGGTGCTCCTCTGAACTTGTAGTGGACATTTGTTCCAGATGTGATAGATACTAGTATATGAAGCTATCACATCAAAGTTTATCTGTTGTTGAAGGTTCACTTTCCTTAAGTGGGTATTTGAGGTACCATTTGTTATGTGAAGAAATGAACGGTCAGAGAGGGTTGGATTTTTCATGGATCAAAAGGCTAGACATGGACCTCCATGGATAAAGTCTGTAAAGGGGCATAGCAATGAAAGAGGGCTCCCAGGCTGTTCAGATAACTACATTTTTTGAAGCCACTGATCTTTCTAGTAATGATTCTGAGTCTGTCAAGATGAGTGATTGTTTAGACATACATACCGAAAGGTATATAATAATGGATCTGATGAGATACGAGTAAGGGGAATTAAGACTTCACTGGATTTAGAGGAAATACCTTTGGAAATTAGATGAGTTAGTAAGAGTTTTCGAAACTATTAAGTAGGCATGATGGTAAAACGATAAGGAATTATCAACAAGAGTGGAGGGGGGGTGTTGCTTATATGGTGTGTGAAAATATTTTTTAAACCAAAATTAACTGCTACATTTATTCAAATTTAATTTTGGGCTGTTGTCCTTGCACCAAATTGTTAACATGATCTAACCAATGTTGAAGCAATTGGAAGTCCATGGAGGATTGGATATGCAAACTTGGATAACCAAAGGCCAAGAGTGTTGGTCTGAGAAATCGATGTCAAATAGGGAGGGCCCAACATTAAGCCCTGTGGTACACCGCTGGTAATTTTTTTTTTTGCTTTCAGAAGTGGTACCTGTGACTATCATCTGGGCATTGTTAGACAGTTAGGTACCAATACACAGTCTGAGGATTTGTGTTCAGATGTGGTAGTCTGTTAATAATGCCTGCATGGAGAATAGTGTCAAATGCCTTGGACAAGTCAAGGCATGCTGTTATGTACTGCATAATTGCTATCCACTGCTTTCAGCTGTGTAAACTCTTCCCTCATGGCTCAACCCTTTGAGAAGATCTCAGAGTCCGGACTTAAGGAGGACCCAGTTAGGAGTTTCTTCATAGATTCCAGAGTGGATTGGTGTATGGCCCATCACAACTGTTTCTGCACTTCTGTTTTACTGTATATCTGTGTAATCTGAGCAACTGTTTTTTAGTCTCCTTTTTTTGTCTGTTAGAGCTGAATATCTGTTACTTTTTGTGACCTTTTGAGCTTGCAGTGAAAATTTTTGTCTGGAGAGGCCTAGCTGTTTTCTTCGTGACAGAAAAATGCAGTCTAGTTTGATCTAGCTAAAAGCATTCCTGCAACACATTTTTGATTGGATAATTGGGCTGGTTTCTGTTTCTCTGCCTTTAATAGCCAGTGTTTTAAAACAGTTGTACTTATTTGCTCCAGCTGTTCAAAGTTGCAGTGCTCCGCTGTGATACTGAAAAAAGGTAAGTGCTTATTTTCAACTGTTTCCGCACTTCTTTTTTAATGTACATCTGTGTAATCTGTGCAGCTGTATTTTTCCCCACCTACCCACCCAGTTGTTGTGGTGGTCTTAAGTCTTGGTGGCTTTGAGTTGCTCGTCTCTTGTATAAAGTTGATACTGGACACTCCCCCTAGTCATATCACATCAGCTCATTCTACTATTTATAGTGAGAACTCAGTAAAGGCCCACCCCCCCCCCCCCAAAAAAAAAAAAAAAAAAAGAAGCTGTACCTCTTTCTACTTCATTTTGCTGCTTGTACTTAGTTCAACTACATTTAGTCTGTTGTATTTATTACTGCTTATTACTGCTTGTTGGTAGCGTCACTAAATTGATGACAGTATTCTACTGAATCGCTGCTTTATTTGTGTTGTCTGTTACTGCTGTGATTTGTGAGACACTGTTTCAAAGCAATCTACTGATTATATTTCATTGCTATATACTGCATTTCGTTGCTGTTTAACTGCATTTTTATACTGTGAGTTCTATTATTTTGTATAAGTGAATATTATCTGCTTCATTGTGAGTTTTTTCTTACTGAGTTCTTAACCTTAAAATTGAGTAACATTGTCTAGATGCAGGTCTGTGGCATCCAGAGCTTCAGCTGCAGGGTTTTTAACCCTTTTTGAGGTATTGCAGCTACAAGTTTTCCCTTAGTAGCACTTGCGTTATCTAGAAAGTCTACTCGTAGACCTTCCTCCCTTTACCCTCTTAGCTCTTTCAGTTTCTGACAAATATGGATGGACAATTTACTACATTTTCTCCTGCCAGTATGGTTGATATGGGCATCCTGAGACAGTGTAGCAACTGCCTCATGTACGCTGACAACCCCCTACTACCACCACCTAGGAACACAATCTGTGAGAGATGCAAATACATCAAGCACCAAGTATCATTGCTCTCTCCCCCACAAACCTATATATCTGGCACTGAGAAGGGTGGCAACATGAATATACCATACCTCAAAACACCACCCACAACTACACAACACAGACCCACATATGCGGAGGCCCTCAAAAGCAAACCCAAACAAGGGATACCTCCGAGGCATAAACACGAAAATTCCATTGCCCACCACACCACACACAGTCCACACATCTGTGTCTCACAGCCACTAAGGCCTAAACATAAACCCACTATATTAGTCATTGGAGACACTATTACAGATGTGCCCCTCACCAGGCTGGAAAAGGAGAAAGCTACAGTTAGTTGTTTGTCGGGTGCCATAATCAGCCATATCACCAATGCACTCAAGCCTCTCAACAGGTCATGACATGATCAAGCTTGCTGAGTATGTGTCCCAGGCAGGTATGTCCCTAGCCTTAAGCAGCATTCTACCATCACCCAGAATGATGCCTCAATACAAACAGAAAATGATTGACTTTAACAACTGGCTTAGTTTCTGGTGTCATTCAAACTGGATCCAGTACCTGACAGCCTGGGATGACATGATTGAAAAGCCACGATGCTTTGCCAGAGATGGCCTGCATCCGTCTCCCTTGGGCTTCAGGCTCCTGGCAAAGCCTCTTGCCTCCCCTATAGTGCCTTTTTTAGGCAATGCCATGAGGTCAAAACTACCAACATGAAAATGTAATCAAAACGTAAATTAAAGGTCATGGTGATAAATGCTAGGTGTCTAAACATGGAACTGCACTCGTTGCAAGCATTCATAACCCTGGACAATGCTGACATTTGTGCAATCACAGAAACCTGTTTCAAAGCTGCAGAGAGCACCCCAGCCATACCAGGTTACTCACCTATCATTCATTCAGACCTTGAGTCGTGGGCAGCAAAACAAAAGGAGGTGGATTTGCAATATATATAAAAGGCATACACACCTTTAGGCTGGTCAAACAGTAAGATGCACAGGAAATACTTCAAGTGCAGTTAACAATTGACAAAGATCCCTATTCAAATCATAGCTAGCTACAGGCCTGCAAGTGTGACTCAATATGCCCACTCCACCTATCTGGACCTTTTCGAATTTATCAAGATCCGATCATTTACCCTGATCCTGGGTGACTTTAACTATCCATTCATAGAGTGGAAGAAGCACTGATGCCAAAACATATATGCCCAGAGATTCCTTGATTTCGTCAATGCAAATGCCTTGAACCAGTTGGTTGACACCCCCACAAGAGGTGAAAATATCTTGGACTTGGTATTAACCAACATGAGTAATCACTGCAGCATCCCTACTGTGTCATCCCTGGTAAGATCCAACCACAAAGCAGTCACTTTCAAAGTCACCATCTCCCCGACCCCCCCCCTCTCCAGCTAGCTGATTACAACCTCCTGAGGGAAGGTATAAACAGCTTCACAGCCCCATCCCCCTCCACAGAAATTAGCACATATGTCCAAACTTCCACCAAAGTACTATATGAGCATTTATATAGCTGCATGGAATCAGGAATACCAGACAGGATGAAATCATCCTCCTCAAGGAAATGTAAACCTGTCGGGTGGACATGTACAATAAACAAACTCTATAACAAAAGGAAAAAATGCTGTCTAGGACCAAGAAGGAGCAGGTGTTTAATGGGAAGCAGTCTCTCCTTAGCCTGAACAAGCAAATAAGAACACTAGTGAAATCCTCCAAAGCAAACTTCGAGTCCAAACTGGCCACATCTACTAAAGACAATCCTAAAGCTTTCTTCACATATGTCTGCAGTCTCGAGGGAACCAGTCAGATCTGCTCATAACTGATAGTCAAGGACACCATATACATAAACCCTGTAGATATAGCCAATCTGCTGGCAGACAGGTTCAGTGACAACTTCATTCCTCTGTCCCCCCATCAGTAAAACAGGACATCCCCAGTACCTGACCCCCTCCCGTTATCTCTAGGGAGCAAGTTGAGAGGGCAGTGATAAAGGTAAAAAATACAGCCTCCATGATACCTGACAACATCCCAGGTTGCATCCTACATGAACTCGGGCAGGAACTTACAGCACCATTAGGTATCCTATTTAACCAAAGCCTGAGTACTGGCTTCATCCCAGCTGAGTGGAGGACAGCTACTCTCATCTCTTTGCACAAAGGTGGAGCATCCACTGATCCAGGAAATTCTAGACCCATCAGCCTAACTAGCCTGATCTGCAAGGCCATGGAGCAGATTATCATGGACCTCGTTAACAAGGACATTGGCAACCTCCAGACACTTGATCCAACGCAGTTTGGTTTTGTCAAGGGAAGGTCATGCCTGTTAAATTTGGTCAACTTTTTTGAGACAGTCACGAAGTCCATAGACGAGAGGAAGACCGTGCACACTGTCTACCTTGACCTGGCCGAGGGCTTTGATACTATTTCTCACTCAGTTATAGTAGATAAACTCTCTCAACTAGGCATCAATCCATATGTTACCAGATGGGTACCACACTGGCTTACTGATAGAACCCACCTAGTCAAAATAGGGGAAGCCACCTAAAGTAGTAGACCTGTTACAAGCAGTGTATCCCAGGGATCAGTCTTGGGGCCTCTGTTGTTTGGGATATACTTCTCAGAGGTGCAGGCCAAATCTAGTGGACTTTGGCTGGCTAAGTTTGCAGATGACTGCAAGCTGGGTGCTGTCATCAGTTCCCCTAGTGATATGGACATCCTCCAAGTGGGTCTCACCCAGACAAATGACTGATGTCAGAAATATGGCCGGAAACTGAATGCAAAAAAAATGCATCATCTGTTTTGGAGAGAATGATTTCCTCACAAATTATCCCATTGATAATAAGGCACTAAGCACGCAATCAGTCGTGAGGGACTTGGGAACCCAGGTTGATGGCAAACTGACTTTTGACTACCATATTGCCTCCGTTGTACAGAAAGCTTTCTACATGGCTCACCTATTTAATAAGAGTATCTCATCCAGGGACAAGGTAGTCATAACATCCCTGTATTCTTGTTCTTGTTTTTGTTTTATTGGAGCTTTTCTCCCCGGGCCTCCACTGAAAATGGGCTCATACCCAGATGGACTATCCCGGTCAACAAATGTAAAATAAAACAAAAATAAATATTCTTCCCTTATAAGACCAATTATTGAATAAAATGCCCCTTTTGGCATGTATCCCGCAAAGCACATGCAATAGTTGGAGAGACCACAGAGATTCCTCACCTCACCCTGAGAATCCCAGGCCTCTCTTACAGGCTAAAAGCCCTGTGCCTCTACTCAGTCTCCTACAGACTCCTCAGAGGTGACCTCTGTCTGGCATACAAAGCAATCTCAGACTCCACCCTGATGGGACTGCTGCATATCCACAAGTCAAGCTGCACTCGAGTAACCCACAAGCAAAACCTCAACCTGGTCTGTGACATCAACAGGACTTGTTGGGGGGACAGCTGTGTCCCAGAGACTCCCCCTTTTGTGGAATAGACTCCCTTTCCATGTAAAGCAGAGTATCTCCTCAAACCTTTTTAAGCGCAACCTAGAATGGGGAACAGAAAATACACCCCCTGGGATTCTACCTATGACCCTGCTAGACAGTAGCATAGGGTGCTGCCTTGTTGGAACATGGGCTAAATTCTTGACTAGGCATGTAAGGGCCTTAGGGCCAATAGCCTAGTAACTTCCTATGATTGTAATGCATTAGATATGACCACAAGTTCAGATATAATCCTTTGCAGGATTGTACAGCTGAGACATTGTTCTCTCAAGGAAAAGCACTGAAGCAATATTCCAGATGAGTAGTTGAAGGGAGGTTATTCAATAATGTGGTTTCTCAAGATCTGATGAAATATTGAAAATATAGCAGGTCTTCAGCCCTGTATACTTCATTTATATTCCTCTGAACCACCCTACTATTGTTTTCTGCTGTACACCAAGTCATCTACCAAAAGATGAAGAAGCCTGTTAACCATCTCAGGAAGACAATAAGGCATCACAGTCTTGCCTTCTCAACCTCAGTGGCCCAGCCACAGCAGTCCTGATTGAAGTCTGGAGTTGCCTACTTGGGGTGGCTCTTTTTCCAGTGGTTTCCAGGTATATGGTCATGCTTATGCACTCCTTAGACCTGCTAAGACATCCCCCAAAAAAGCACCACTAACGCATCAAATCATCACATCTTTTTAGACCCACTGAAGGAGTCTAAGTCAAAAACACTGGTAATTTTACTTCTATATTTCTGACTTGTCCTCACTGATTTCATCCAGATTTTCACAATGATATCAGACATGGTGATGCCTTGTGGCAAGCAAGTTCCTGCCGTTCGCACAGGAGATTGCACCAGATGCTCATCATAATATTCACTGTTGCAGTACTCACACTTAGAACATCATGCTTGCAAGGTTGCCGGAACTGGCCTGACAACCAGAGCTTTACCTTTCTCTTAAGGCTCTGTTTTACAGTACTCACTCCATCTGTCAGTATAATTCCATCAACTAGATAAGTACCCCATAGTGGATTTTTTAAAATCATGATCTGCTAGATTGCTTGGCTGATGTCTGAATCTAGTTTTGATGAGTACTTTGCAAACGTTAATTGTGTAGTGTATGGGGAAACCTCTCAGGAGGATTTTCATAATAGGTGTCTGTTATGCCTTCACCCAGAGCACAACGCAGACTTGTCTACAGTGTTGTTCTAGCTTCCAATGGCAGTTCAAAAAGATTTCATTCTCTAAAGGAGCTTGCATCCTAAAAACTGATACTTGCTTTGTTCTGAATCACTGTGGCATCTACCAAAGCATCCAGAAGCCTCCAATGAAAGGAAAAAATATGCTGACATGAGGGTGAAGCATCAGGACACTGAGAATATCTGCGACAACTTGCATTTACCCTGGGTCTTTCAGCCCTGCCTGCAGGGTCAGTTTTGAATGAGGCTGTTGCTCTGTAAACATCCATAGATGCCTGATATGCTTCCCAAGACCAAATGCTCCCCAACTTTAGAGGATCACCTTGTGATTTCAGAAAGGAAAGGCAGGATACCAAGATGCCTAGTATATGAGAAGGTGCCTGGTGGACTGCATTGAGGATTTAGTCCTGTCCACATGACCTGAAGCCATGAGATACAAAGCACTGAGACACAAATCAGTGCTTGGCTTGGTCTGGGTTGGATTGTTTTTCTTCATAAGCCACTTATTGGGATGCTACTGGCTCCCTTTTCCAGCTGGCCGAAGTCTTTATTTCCTTTTTAAAATCTTAAAGGCTATAGTTGGACACACTTAAGGTGTCTGGTGAACCCCCAGAAAAGAGAAGGGTGGATCTGCTGCAGGAGGAATTGGATTCCTATGACTTGCTAGATGAACTTTTATAGGTGGTCCAGCTCCCATTTCCTGAAGACAGTTTTTTCACTGAAAACACCTTATCATCTGCCTCTTTACCAGAGAATTTTTTTTTTCTTTGGGGAAAATTTTTATAAGATTAAAGAAATTTTCCAGTGATGGAGTAAAGAGGATTCTCAAGCCCATCAAAGATTCAGGGCTTATCTCATTTACTCCGGAGCAGCTCAGAAAAAGCTGCCTGCTTAATTCCACCAAAGGAACAACAGTGCAGCCTGAGCGTATTTTCAGAAAATTCATTTGTAATACCATACAGAAAACAAATGTTCATAACTCTCTAACTATAAGAGCTAGACTAAAAATGTAAACACAAAAGTTGTTAAGCAGACACTGACCTTTCCAACAGTGTAAATTTTGATAGTGCATATCAAAGAAATTATTAAATATTTGGCAAGTAATGCTGATATTGTGCATATTTTTTACCTTTTTGGAAAAGCAAAGACAATATCTTGGTCAATGTACCATGCAGACCTATACAATTTGAATTTAATTTGTTAATATGAATGTCAGCTTCAAAATGATACTTTAACCAATACTGTGTGATGCTTCTTTCTGGAGATATTCACAGAAATATGATTAATAATTATGTCTCATTGATAAGTAAACAAAGCATAATATCTCAACACCTGCAACAGACAGAGCCTACATATCAGTGTAGAAGTTGTGCATCTGAATGTCAGCTTCAAAATGATGCATCATTTGTGTGATCACCATGCTCCCTTGCAAAGAAATGGGCATAATAATGAGAAGTATTGGAAATGTATAATTTTCATAATCGTACAAGACTAAACAAACCGTGATATCTGTAGATGTGTACAGTGCACAGACACAGTTCTTTTACCATGTTGTAAGGAGTAACACTGTCTTCAAAATGAGGTATTACTTGGCACACTGACATGCTCCCTTGCAAAGTTATTTACCAAAATATGAAAAAAAAAATCATAATTTCCATAACCTAAGTTCGAAACAAACTTTGATGTCTGGACGTGTCCAACATACAGGCACAATTCTTTTACCATGTTGGAACCAGCAATACTGTCTTCAAAATGAGGTATTACTTAGCACATTCAGATGCTCCCTTGCAAAGTTATCTACCAAAATATGAAAAAAAACATAATTTCCATAACCTAAGTCTGAAACAAACTTTGATATCTGCATATGAGTATAACATACAGGCACCATTATTTTGCCTTGTTAGAACTAGCAATGCTGTCTTCAAAATGAGGTATTAGCACATTCAGATGCTCCCTTGCAAAGTTATTTACCAAAATGTGAAAAAAATCATAATTTCCATAACCTAAGTCCTAACAAAACTGATATATGTACATGTGTACAGCATTCAGAAGCAGTTGTTTTACCATGTAGACTCGTATGATTGTAAATATACACATTCTTGGTGTAGCCAACAAACTGCTGAATGGGTACATGTAAAGAGAAAAAGCAAGGTAAGGACCGCCACTCCACTAATTAACCCAGGACAGGCATGGGACAGTGGCAGGCAAGGCCATCTCATCTGTCCGATAGCTGTGCTGGCTACCTACTCAGATAGCCGGTAACACTGCAGTCTCATGACCTCCTTCAGTGTCAGCAGTCTGCCTTACCTATGCCTTTTCTCTTTACATGTGTCCATTCAGCAATGGACCTAAGGGATCAGTTTTTGTATTAGTAAACCCTTCCTGTCATCTAAACTCTACACATGCCTGATAAAAGCAGACTAAAAAAGTTTTGCAGGATGGTCACTGACATATTAGATTGTATGTGGTAGCACTCTCCTGAAACAGTTGTTTTTTCTCAGCAACCTCACCAGCTCCTTACCACAGTTATTTGCCAAATTCAGAGAAATATATTTTACACAACACATTTCATAATAGTATTTTACTTACTATATTGGTCCTACTTGGTCATGGGTGTTTTCCATTCTTCTCACAAGCTGCATGTTAGCAATCCTGCATAGCTCTCCTCACGCCATTGTGGAGGTTGGTCAAGAACAATGTGATGCCTTCCGAGTGGTTCACTGATGACCTCATTCCCTCCAATGTGCAGCACAAGAATGTCAGGCTCAGGGTAGATGGAACACTTCTCTTCCAACAACTACAGTAGTCTGCTCCAATGCACACCTCTTTTTACAATCCAGTATACCTTCAAACTGGATGTTGTGAAGCTCAAGTTCTACCAGTGTTCAGTTTTGGAGGCATGGCTGGCAGCCCAGTGAATGTAGGAATGGCCACGTACCCACACTTTCACTTGTCGTTCTTCTGGTCGTGAAGCCATGTCAGTGTCAGAAGGTGGACAAACCTGCAGAGGAAAGAAAATGCAAACAGATTACTACTGATATTTGACAGATGTATTGGAAGACTACATATATATGTATATCATATGCATTACCTGGTTAGCCCATCCAAATCTTCCATCCTATCCACAGGGGTAGTAGTCTTTGCACTAGGTACATTAGTGGTGATGACGCTTCAGATACATACCTACTACCTGTGAAAACACCAAATTACACACAATGACTGACAAGGGGGCACAGAAAAGGCACATGTAAAGAGAAAAAGCAGGGTAAAGACCGCCGCTGCACTAATATGCCAAGGATGGGCATGGGGCTCCAGATGTTGGGTATCTGAAGTGTCCCAAAGCTGTGCTGGCTGCCCACTCAGACTGCTAATACCACTATTGTCTCATGACCTCCTTCAGTGTCAGCAGTCTGCCTTACCTCTTTACATGTGCCCATTCAGCAATGGACCTAAGGGATGAGGGACTGAAGTAACTCACTAATTGCTGCCCTGACCAATCATACATTTACTATCCTCACTTACATACATTGACTACACCTGAAGGGAGGGAGACTGAGTGGAGAGCTACATCAAGGCAACATGTCAAAAGACCAAGACTGACCCAGGCTGTGTCTTTTTGCATGTGTCCTTTCCCGGAGGGAAACCTTGCATCACAGTGGCACCCCTAGGGCCATGCTTACCTAGGACAGCAGCACTATGGGACTGAGCTGAAGAGTCTCCAAGTTCCCAGCTGCAATCCAGGTGGATCACAAGATCCATGGTGGCTGGGCATGTCCCCTGCAATGCATCCACCAACACAAGAGCAGTTGGTAGAAAAGACTGAAGAGGGACAATACTGGCCTTGGTGCTGAAGGGCTTGGCTGGTAACACAAGGGGGCACAGAAAGGGCACATGTACATGGAAAAAGCATGGTGAGGTACTCTGCTTTACCTCTGCAACAGCCATAAGGAGTGGAACGGTGGAGCTAATGTAAACCCTGTTGCCCTGACCTGCATAGATAAGCACGGTCATCATTAAGATGTAATGGAGGTCCCTGCCATAGTTATGCCACCTGCTTGCTTCTTCAGGTTTCTGTGGAGCACTGCATCCCTTTTCTTTGTGTGTGTACAGGAATAAAAAAAAATCCTGGGTTTCAGAGAGTAGGCAGTTGATGAAGACTGGGCGGGTAGCTTGCAATGACTCCAAGCAGAGAAAAAACAATCTGGCTTGTGCATTCATCAAAGTGATGACGACTTCTACTTATGTGAATATCAGTGAAAGCTGCTGAGAGTTTTACCTGAAAAGTGCTAATGAGTCAGGCTATATTGTAACTGACGTATTGCTAATGTGATAATGACCTGGCTTTCATTCTTACGAAGTAATGCATGCTCAGCACACAGGTGACAGCTGCTTCACATAACCTGTTGAGTAGGCATTCATTATATTACCTTGTGCAGCTGTTATGTAACACAGACTCATTATCATTGGTATGTAGAAGACCTGAGTAATTCATTAAAATAGCATAACACTGAGCCCTTCCTCCCATCTAAATTCCACACACTACTGAAAAAGCCAAGAAAATTTCACAAAATATAACATAGCTCCATGCAGGTAGAAGTCAGCAAGTGATAACCTTTAATTTACTCAGACAACTACTGAGTATAATCAGAAATGCAATAAACATAGACACAATGTCAACCTTATGTGGCTGATCCGTCTATGAATTAATCCAAAAAGTAGTAATTCATGTTCTCACTCAACCATGCCTCTGGTTATAGTAACACAGAACTTAAGTTGTCTATATTGCAGAAATAGCATTGCCTTACAAGGGACCCCTACAATAAAATGTTGCAGTATGCACGCACGAGCATCCACATGAAGCATTTCCCAGAATGACCCTTATGTAACCGTTCCTGGTATGTACATGCAGCAAAATGAAACATTCACCCAAGTGACCCATACAATAAAATGAAGTATGCATAAGCACCAGAGTGAAATATTTCCCCAAACGACCCCTCAGTAACAGTTCCTGGTATGAACATGCACCAAAATAAATCATTCACCCAAGGGACCCCCTACAATAACAGCAAAGGGTTATAATAGTAATAGATTATCGTGGACCTCATTAACAAGGACATTGGCAAACTCAAAACATTTGATCCCACACAGTTTGGCTTCATTTCAGCAGTCTGATCATGTATACACAATCACATCACTGATGCACAATGAAGCATTGCCCCAAGCAACCTCTTCAGTAGTATGTCCAGGTATACACATGCCCCATCATGAGACATTCTCCCAAGCAATCTCTTCAGTAGTATGTCCAGGTATACACATTCCCCAGCATGAGACATTCTCCCAAGCAACCACTTCAGTAGTATGTCCAGGTATACACATGCACCAGCATGAGACATTCTCCCAAGCAACCACTTCAGTAAAATATTGAGGTATGCACAATCACCAAAATGAAACATTTCACCAAATGACCCTTCAGTAACATTTGCTATTATGTGGAACCACCAAATTAAGCATTTCCCCAAGTAGGGTCGGCCTTAGGTCAAGTGGTGCCCTAGGCAGAAGGGCTCCACAACGCCCCCCATCCTGGTCTATTTACACTGTCCAGTTTACAAGCGACCTGTTCAGTAATATGAGGCATGCACAAGTGCCTGAATGAAATCTTTCATCAGATGACCCTTCAGTAACATTTACTGGCATGTACATGCACCAAAACGAAACATGCTTTAAGCAATCTAATTGCACCTGTAATGCAATTTCATGCCAAACACCAAGCTTGTATTTCTCATAAGTTACTTTGCAGGGAACAGCTGAGACAATATCTTTCCCTAAAAAAATGTCATCTGTTCATTGACTACAATACAAAGAAATTGAATTCCTTGGTAAGAATCAGCATTGATCACATTTTGGCATACAAACAAAAATGGATGAGCGAAGCAGAAAAGCCTAAAGCTATAATTATCATAATATTCCAACAATTGCTGGTGATGTTTATACCCAAAAGGCTATCATTGACAGAACAACAATCTTTAACAAATGTCAAATCATATATAATAATTACAATAAATCACAATAATCTTTAAACCATATTACATGACATAAGGGTTTATACCTAATTCCGTGAGCTGGCCTACAATACAAAGTAAGTGCACTGGTTGAGAGATCCTTTTCAGGTACAACTCATAAGAGTTGGCAAAAAAAAAAAAAAAAAACAGTATTGTACAATGAAGTTAGCAAAGAAGCAATAGATTAGTAATAGAATTACAATTTAAGGAGACTTGAATGTGACGACTTCTACCTAGAAGACTATTGAAAATACATTCATTTTATAGCAGCTAGTGAATTATAAAGGTCAGTAAGTGACAAAAATTTGCTGGTTATCAACAGAATAAAAATAAACACTCCAAAAACAGTGTCAACATTATCATAAGACAACAAAATATTCTTTTCCACAGCTTCACCTTCAGACTCTCTTAGCCCCCAAACACCACCACCCCCTCCTAGCTTTCTCCTCTTGCTTCCCTGAATTTGACATTTATAGTTTTTTATTTATGTATTTTGTGGTAAATTGGAACTTTTCTTATGTAATTGTGAATTTTGTGGGGTTATTTTGTGATGTTTGGAGCTTTTCTGCTCGGGTCTTCACTGAAAATGGGTCTTTGGCTCAGTTGGACTAACCGGCATCTTTTATGTTCACTAAATGTACCAGGGTTCCTGGTCCATCACTCTTAAATGGCACGATACCATTGCAATGTAACAGTCAAATAAATGTGCATGTGAATTAAATCCCCCTTGTGTTCAACTGCTAGATAAGCGCAGTTATTATAAACAAAAGCGGGCAGCATGTAGAGTCAATACTGGAAACGGAAAGAGCATGAAAATATTAATTTATGTCCAAACTAATACTTATTATTATACAGGTTTCCACAAACAGAACAAGAAAGGTTTATTCCATCCATAGACATAAGACACGTTTGTAATTATGTATAGCTAAAATCAGTACAGAAACCAACACATCTACTGTACAAACAGACAAGATCCAAATGGAAGGTTGAAGGCACCATTACAAAACATTAATTTTCAATGCGTGATGGTCTGCAAAGTAACTCTAGATTGGCAAATACATTGACTGGGGTGGTAATGCCATTTACAGAAGATAAGAGGAAGACAAAGATGGTATGTTCCAACTACTGAAAACTCATGCTGGTGGGTCTCCCTAGGCAAGGCTATACAGGGTACTGAAAAGGAAATGTATTCTCAATCCATAGATTCCACAGAAATGATGCACATTCTGTGCCAATATTAAAAAAAAGGAATCAAAACTATTTGTCCTGCCTATAAAATCTTGTGGTATCCAACAACCTAGCATATTACTGAAGGTCCTAGCAAACCAGTCTGGTGGTATAAAAGGATAAGAACCCAGGTAACCAGCATTCATTTACTGTCTCAGCTTATTTTTGGGAGGGGCAGAATGAAGGGGGATGCACATAGCCACAGTACCTCAGAGAATTTTAGACTAACTGGGCAACAGTTTGGTGAGGTGAACCTTCATCAGCATGTGTAATGCAGTGTGCCTTCATTTCCCTGATTAACATTAAAAACCTCCTATTATGGTTCTGCCACAAGCAGCTTCAATGACTTACTATCAGGATTTAACAATTTGTTTTAAATCTTATATCCTAAAAGTTATCGAACATAAATATCAGTGAAGCCTTACAGAGCTTGTGTGAATCAATACTGAACCAAATTTTCTCTGTCCCTCTTAAAACTTTATTAGAAAAGGTGGCGAGTTTTACTTAATAACAATTATAGACTTTACTTCAGAAAAATGTATAATCTTGTCAACGTATCAATTTATAACTACCATTTTAAAAGGAGGCCAGAATGGATACTTTTCTTATTTTTTTTATTTATCTACAATGTCCGACTCTACCATTTATGCACATGTGCAGCACCTGTCAACTAAGTAGAAAATGCTCGATCGACTGTACCCAGCATCAAGCATGCACGTCACACACTGCACAAGCAAGAACAGCTCTCTCTAGAGTGAACAGCTCAACCCCAATGCTTAAAGCCATTACCAAATGCAAAAAATGGTACCATCCACAAATTATTACCACAAACACAAGAAGAAAATCCTAAGCTAGTACTCACTATTAACACCAATACCCCTACTACCCAGCAGGTAAGAAAACCAGGCCAACCATTGAAGAACATCTCAATGTCTAACAGCCTTGAAAACTTAGAAAAAACAATGACCTGGTGGCAAAATGACTCGACCTTGAAACCTTAACAGTCGCTGTCCACCAACAATGCAGCCCCACACACAAACTACATAGCTATAAAAAAATTTCTATCCCAACTGTCTGCATACTTGGCTATAAAAAGATTTCTATCCCAACTGTCTGAATGTGCCCAAAAGCACACAATGACTACTGCCTGCAAATGCATACTTAACATCAGCATGATATGGACTGCAAATTAACTGCTTGGAGAAGTTCAGCACAATTAGTGGCTACATAGTGGCCCTGACCATTGTAGTGGTATTTGAAGTTGGTGAGACTTGTTGCTGCATGGTCAAAGTGACACCCCGACTCCATGTGGAAAATGGTTATGGATGACATACAGCTAAAAGAATTTGACAACTTTGCCAAAATCCAGCATTTCCAACAAAAACAGCAGGTGGACCCGAAGATTGCTACTGAAATAATGATCTACCGCAACAGTAAACACTGTAGTTTACACACAAGGCATGTAACCAGAAGGTGTGGCTTAAGTTTACTTTCAGATAGGAACTTGGATAGAACAGAAAAAACAGAGCATTTACAAATATTAACAAAATGCTAACATTTTCAAATTAACCGGATAACCTTCAAAAGCTGTGCACTGCAACAAAAGCTTTTTAGTATGTTCAGGAGGTTTGACATTGTGACCACCAGCAAGTGCACTTTTTGAATATACACTTTAAAAACTTTCCTTCTGACAATGCGAACCTTCCACAACAGACTGTGTGTGTGTGGGGTGCAGATGCCGTATCTAAAAAAAAAAAAAAAAAAAAATAGTAACCCTGATGCAAAAAAAGGAAAAAAAAAACTTTATGCACGGTTTCAGCATTTACCCGACCTCGTCATACAACACACCCAAGCAATAATTATACATTGTGGGAAGCAAAGCTGCCACCATCCTACCTTATTCTGGATTGGGTGAAATGGTCTGGAGAAGGGACTAGCACAGACAGATCTCTGGTCTAGGTCTTACGGCTGTAGAGGGACTCTGTTCAGTGAAGTGTTCAGCGAAAATAAATAGAGGGATCCGGCAGTAAATTTTTCGCAAGCAAGAAAAGGGAATTTTTACTGTTGGATCCCCTATTTATTAGCCAACAACAAAGGATTTCTATGGCAGTGGTGGAGCTGTTAAGCTAGTGGTGTCTTGGATTGGACACAATGGCTTACTTGATTAAACAGAAAATCGGTTTGCTATGAAGAGGAAAGTAGAGAGTGATTTGCAAGCCAATTTTCTCCGAAAACTTCAGTACAAACACCATGTAACTCCAGGCTGAAAATTAAGCTGACAAGGTACCTGACAAAGTTCAGTCACTTTTTCAACTTAATTTTCAACCGTGGAGATTCTATTTGACTACAAAGTTAACTGCGCTGGGAGAAGGCACTCGGGGTTAACATAAGGGAATTCCTATCTTCTCATGGCATGCTCTGTGTTAAGCACAGAGGTGCCATGAGAAGGTACTCTGGGTTAATGAGATTATATGAGATTGCCTGCACTTAGACCTTTAACTGTTCCTCTACTGCTAGATATCTTGGAAGATGTCTTCAATAAAGCATGACTCCCTCCTCTTGCTTCTATGAAGACTGACCAATTCTACAAGGAAAAATAGTCCCATATTTACCTCTATAAGAACCTTTTGGTGGCTGCAGATGTGATGCCTTGGATCCCAGCAACTGCTCCAGCTAGTAACCATATTTCCAATGACAAGAAAAGCAGAGCACTCAACACAGTTGGGGGGAAAAGGTATGCAGCTCTACTATCCTTTCCTTCAGAACTTTAAACTGTCAGTCTCAAATGAGAAGGACTGAGGCACAGGAGATTCAAGACAAGGATCAGAAGCAAGGAATTCTGGCCCATGGGACCTCTAGTTCCAAACTGTCAAACACTGAAAGAAATGAGGCTATGATGCTGTGAATGCACCATGCATGAGGACCAGGCCCCTGCTAGAGAATGTAGAGACAGAGATCCTGAATGCCCTTTTGAATAAGGATCTCCTGTTCAACCCCCCTTGCTCAGGAATGTTTAGGTAAGCATCAGGCTAGCTGCCTTCTGGGCCATTTTAAGCCAGTCCAGTTTCCCTTTTTGGATCAAATTTGCTCATCCCAATTGATTAGAATTACCCATCCTATGATTGATTATTATTCCTAATGAGAATAAATCGGGATCATACCACAGATAATTTGAGGAGACCCAGGCATAGGGGATAAGAACAAGAACACTCATCCATATACTTACTTTACTGAATAAACTACTTGAAACTTCAACAAGGCATCTTTATTACTTCCACAGGGAGGGTATCAGAGAATTTCCTAGATATCCTATTGCAAGCATTGCAAATACAGATACTTTACTGTCTGTTCCATATGCTATGGAAGTCTGTTATTTACAGATAAGTCATTCTGGTTGTGGTCTTAGGCTCTAACATTTCTGGCAGTAGTAGATGCTCTCTTGATCCCAGCCAAGGAATTCCCCCATCACTTGGTTGACAAGCATTTCCATATAAAGACATGGTTGTTGGTACAAACTCTCTGATCACACCACTTCATTTATTGAAATGGGCAGGAAGCTTTCGGCTCAGCAGACCTATGACTCTTGAGTAGAAGCAGTTCTGCTTATAGGTAGAACAGTACATTGTACCACTCTAGCTGGTCAGCTAGCAGATTATTTTTGCCCTGAGGCACCTGTTTGATCTGTCATTCAGTAATCCCATGGTAAGAATGCTCATCATAGCTGTCCACCCATGATGACTATATAAAGAATTAGGACTGTGGCCTAGCAGCAATTGGTCAAGAAGTATGATCCTGCCAAAGTTAGCCATACATCTGGCCAGTATACCAAAGTCTGGGCCCTTCCATGTACCATATGTCAGATGCATGTGCTACATTTGAAAGTGTGAGGTACATAAGTGACATAAAAGCATAAAACCCTTGGAGCTTCTTTGCTGCCAGTTTGAATGCTGTGTTTCATTTTTGGTCTGTAGTCTATGCCTTGGTGCCGACTACTAAGTCTTTGAACCAGATGAGTACCCTGTTGGGGACTCTTCCTTTTCTTTAGCTTGTTGTAGGTACATATCCAGAAAAGGGAAATATGATTATGAGAACTAGATTCCCCATAAGGGCAAGGCACACATGATAAAGTGTGTTCTATTTGCCAAACCTTTGCCCCAAGTAACCTGTACAGATGTCTGTCTTCTCTGTCAGTCTACATTGAAAGTCAGTGGCTTAAACTTCTGGTTCAAGAAAACAAGTCATCAAAATCTTCCCATCTGGATGTCCAGATTTACTTGAAGAAATTAAAACCAGAAACACCTGCTGTCCAGCCCCTGCCAGATGTCGCCATTGTTCTTGATGAGAAAATCATGGACTGTCTAGTTCAGATGCCTGCTTCCACTGTAAAGACCTGCTGCAGGCTAATATGAGGCAGGCTGCTTGTATGTCTTTTGTCTCTCTCTCTAATTTCTCCATCTTTTGGGTTTCTATTACCACAACGGAAAAGGACCCCATTCCTAAGTCAAAGTACGATTAAAGTTCATGAAATTAGTACAGTTTCAATCTTTGATGTCAGCCAAAAGTGCTCTTTGCAGCACCCGTAATGGGCTCAGTAATGACTCCTGCAATTCGTATATGGTTACATGGATTGGTAACGCATCTAAATACGACTGTAGATTCATCTTTGAGACTTGTTGCTCCTACTACTACTGGAACTGTCTGGGTATCTTTCTTCCACATTGCTCTCATTACTGCAGCAAATTGACTCTCTCTCTGTATCTCTGAACGCAAGACACTGTAATCACGGAGTGTAGCGATTTCAATGATTGAAACTGTTTTTCATTTCATGGACCACTATATCTGTTTTTCTTGCATGTGGCTTTTGAACTGTTGGTAATGGGGGGATACCATGTGATGTCAACTTCATCATTTTCTGTGATGCTGTGAGGCTCATGTTTTCAGTGTTTTTCAGCTACTTCAGTACCATAATGTGTACACAATCCCCAGTGCAACAGTCTCGCCACATTATTATGCCTTTCAATAGACAGTCCTCCTGCTATTAGTATGCCACACACAGCAATGAGATGTCCACCTCTTTCCAATTCTGTTTTATAAAACCTACATTTGTCTGTTTCTCTCACATGCTCAGTGGACTTCGTAAACCAACATGTGTGCAGCCCACTATCTTGGGGCACCGATATTAACCTTTCATCTTTTGGTTTCAATTCGCCTCTTAACCATTCCTGAGTTTGACCCTGAGGTTCTTCCAGAAGATTTCTATGCTTGCAACTATATTTATGCATTTTCCACATTTCTTGTCTTCTCATCTGATCCTTCACCTTATATTCTTTCTTTTCTTTTCTTTTTTGGCACATTCAGTTGCTGTCTGATTTTTTTCTACTTCTGGTTTGATTTTCATTCCTGCTTGATGTTGATATGCTTCTGCTAGACTAAGCAGTGAAGTCATCTTAGATTTACTCTCCTCATGTTTTAAAACTTTCACTCTTGAGTCCTGTGAGGCTAGCAAATGTGTGGTGCAGTCCCATGATTGCAGATCTATACATGTAATCAATTTCAAGGAGGCCCATACCTCCTTCGGAATGGGGAATATTTAGTCTTGGTATGCACTGATTTTTGTAAATCATTTTGTGAGCATAAAGCATCCTTTTAGTTTTCCTATCTAATCTATCCAACATGTTTTGGGGCCAGTCAATCACTCTGAAACTATAAGTTGGGTTTTTGTTCCTAGATATCAACACTGTTTTCATTACTGAGTTTTATTAGCATTTCTTCATGTTTTATTGTTGATTCTTTATCATTTCCCAAATATTTATACACTCCCTCTTGCTCACGTTCTTTTATATCACATTCTTGTCCCAAACTGATGTTTTCTTGGTGCTCAGCTTTCCTGCTTTAAAGGTTGTTTTTGCACACTTACCAAGATCAAATGATATTCTTATATCATCTGAAAACAAGTTTTGATTACTTGCAGTTGTGCTTTCAGTTCATCTGATGATCTATACACTTTTAAATCACCAACAGAGAGAAGATGAGAATTCTTTACTTTTTGTTGTTTTTTAGGAGCCAAATTATAGCCATGGCCTAATCTGTTAAATAGATAGCTTAATGGGTTAAGGGCAAGACAGAATATCAGAGGTGATAGGAAGTCACCCTGAATATCCCCCTTTGTATTTTTATCACTGGAATAATAATTTGTCCTTTATCATGGCTTAATTGCAAAGTGGTCTGTCACTGTAATGTAGATGATCAGTAATAGGATGTAACTTACACATTTTTAAGCACTTTTATACTTTAATGTGGGATACTATCAAATGCTTTTTTTGTAGTCAATCCATGCCATACTTAGATTATTCCCCTTTTTACAGTTCTCCATTATGACTTTATTTAACAACAGATGATCCTTTGTTCCATATGACTCTCTTTTATTGCCTTTTTGTTCTATTGCCATTATTGAGTTTTCTTCTAAATGACTATAAACTCTGTCAGCATCAATTCCAATGTATAGTTTCTACATAGTTGGAAGGTAAGTTATTGGCCTATAATTTTTAGGGTAGCTTGTAGGTTCACTCTTAAGTAGGAGCATTGATATTTCCTGTTATTAGCCAAGTTGATGTCTGTTCAGGGTGCTCTTATAAATAATATTTACTTATGGCTAAATCTTCATGCAAAAATGTTAATACTTTTAACCAGAAATTAGTTACTGCATCTGGGCCTGGTGTTTTCCAGTTAGATGCTTTTCTTAACTTTGTTTCAGTCTCTCTGGCTGTTACTTCATCCCATTTCATATCCTGTATCTTTAAACTTCTTATTCTTCCTTTTACTTCTGTCTATTTAGCATCTTTGTTCCACAAGATCTTCATAAATACTACTTTCTTGAGTGGTCTTGCAATTCCTTTTACCTTGTTTTCCGGTTCTCTCTCAAACTTTTTGGGATTGTCAATAAATTGCTTATTTTGTACTTTTCTTTTATATTTATCTGTGTATCTTCTACGTTTTTCTGCATGTGCTGATGTTTTTAGTTTGTTTACAATACTGCATGATAGATCCTAGTCCATTATAATACTGCCCATTGCTTTTATCAAGTTTATCTTTCTGAGTATTTTTGTTAATCTGTTCCCTCTTCTATACTCCTCTATGACACTTATTGTCTTAACTGCTTTATAGTTGTCTCTATTCAATATTTCCATGATGGTATTCAATTTCTCCCCTTCCTTTCCCTTACTACCCTCTGTTCTTGTGGTAGAATTTTATCTGTTATTAATTTAGCTGCATAGTAATATATCCTGTTTACTTCTGTTATATCTCATGGATTTCTATGGACTGTCCTAATTACTGTGTTCATTTGTTTTATCAGACTTCTGACTTTTTGGGTTTTACTGACCTTCAGTCTATTTTTTTCATTGATCTCTATTAAATCAAGCAACTGTTCTCTTAGCTCATTTTCTGCTAAACTGAGGACTCAGTTTTTGTTCTCCATTTTCTGCGGGCATTCTGTAGAAAGTTCTATAGCCTATTCCTGTGGCACATTCTCTTCAATTTCATCCTGTCATCTGTTGCTCTGTCCTATGGTGACTCACTGGCCTTTCACTCAACATTGGCTGCTCCAGAGTTGCCACAGTTTCCTGTTCCTTCCCTTGGTATCCAGCTTCAATAGGGTTGCCACCTTTTAAGCAGGCCAAAGTGGGGCATGGGGGTGTGGCCAATATGACACTGGCCACACCCTCTACCATGACGTCACCACCAGAGTGGTGAAGGAGATGCTGTTATGGGTACGACGGATGGCTGCTGGAGTGGCTAGCTGGTTGGTGGGAGTAGCAGCTGGATGGATGAATGACTAGATGGATGGCTTGATGGATGGATGGCTGAATGAATGGATGCATGGCTGGCTGGATGGCTGGCTGGCTGCATGAATGGCTGGGGGCTGGATGGATGGCTGGCTGGCTGGAGTAGCTAGCTGGTTGTTGGGAGTAGCTGCTGGATGGATGGCTTGATGGATGGATGCATGCCTCGCTGGATGGCTGGCTGGCTGCATGAATGAACGGAAGGATGGCTGGATGGATGGAGGATGGGTGGCTGGATGGATGGAGGAGGAGGATGGCTGGATGGATGGAGGAGGAGGATGGCTGGATGGATGGAGGAGGAGGATGGCTGGCTAGATGGAGGAGGATGGCTGGCTGGATGGAGGAGGAGGCTGGCTGGATGGAGGCTGGCTAGCTGGAGGAGGATGGCTGGCTGGATGGAGGATGGCTGGCTGGCTGGAGGAGGATGGCTGGCTGGATGGAGGAGGATGGCTGGCTGGCTGGATCGCTTGTTATAAAAAAAAAAAAAAAATCTCTGTCTTTTTTTAGCGGCTGTAGAAGAGCTTAAAACAAAGCACTCATACATACATCATCTTTGCAGGGCTCTTCCTGCCCCAATCCCCACCCCTTTCATGAATTGCAGCCAATTGCTGCACGAATTAAAGCACCCGGACCTAACGGGCAGCAGCTTTGCCTGCAGGTCCGGGTTGGTGACATAACTGAATTGCCGTGAAAAAGCCAGAAGTAATTGCAACTTTTCCAGGGCAATTAAGTGTGATCGCAAAAGCGGGACTTTTCAGGTACCACTACTTGATACAGTGGGCAACGGGATAAGGTGGCTTAACCCATGAGTGTCCCGCTGACAATGGGATGGGTGGCAACCTTAAGTTTCATGTGAATATTTATACTGGTTTCTTGTGGAAGGCTCCAAAATATGTTCATATGGCAGTAGACTGGTTCTTCCCGTTCCACTGGTTTCTCTTTAATTTGGATGTCTGTTGCTCTATCCTGCTATGGTGCTTTCTGAGTTCGATTTTCTACACTGATTCCTTCACTTTGCAGGTACTCCATACCCTTAGTTTCTATTTCTGTAACATCTCTATTACATTACTAATCTTCTTTTCTACATTTCCTCTTTTGTATTGCAAATTTTTTCCATGTCAGGATTCCTTTGCCTGTATTTCTCTCCAAATATCTTTTGTGCTGCTCTTTTTGTATTGATTAGTTTTGCTTTCTCCTTTTGCATAGATATTACACCATATTAAATCTCTCTTTCTTTCCCATGCCCATATTTCTTCTTCAGATGTCTCCTTACTTTGGGGACCCTTTCCATCATGCCATGATGTAACCTGTGTTAGACCTTCTACACCAAATCCTTTACTTCACAGGCATTCCATAATTTCAGCTTCTATTTTTTAACTTCTATTTTACTAATCTTTTCTACATTCCCTCTTTGTGATATGTTCTTTGTGAAATTTTCTATATCTGGATGCCTTTGCCTATATTTATCTTCAAATATCTTCAGGGCTGCCTTTTTCATATTGATTAATTTGGCTTTCAGCTTTGCATAAATACTGTACCATATCAAATCTCTCTTTCTTTTCCATGTCCACATTTCTTTTTTATACTTTTCAAAAATCTTTGTTTTGTTTATATTTTTGCACTTCCTCAAATACTTCTTTTTCCAAACTGATAAAAATTTCTTGGTCTATATAATGTTTTTTTCAAATCTGCTGTATTAATGATCACATTTTTATTTGAGACGTCTGAGTTTTTCCTGTGGAAGTATTTTTCTTTCCTCCAATTTTTCTCTCAATGTTTTTGTATATCTTGTATCTAGAAATTCTGGGCTTTTTGCATAATAGTAACAATACATATTTTTTCTTCTTATCCTCAATAGTCTACTCTGTTGTCTTTATGATAAGGAGATAATGGACTGTCTGGTTCAGATGTCTGCTTCCACTATCAAGACCCTACTACAGGCTAATATGAGGCAGGCTGCTTGTACATCCACTGAGGGTGAGCTGATGTCCATCAAGGAGGAGAAGGGGGGAATCTAGGCTTGTAAGTTTGCAGGGCCTGTGGGTGTCACAAATTCTTGCTCAGGAGATAGTCCTGGGTTCTTTAATAGAAGATTAGTGATAAGGACAACTGTTCAGAATGTTGGATCCTAGTTGCAGCAAACTTAGCAAAACCTAGCAAAAATGCAAGTCCTTTTTCCAGAGGAAAATCAGTCCAGTTAAGAAGTTAAGCCAATGTTTATTAAATGATGAACAAGCATTCTTGTCTGGTTCAAGATTGAGAGGGTTAAATAGTATCACTCCAAAGGAAGGTACCAGGTCTGCCCAGGTAAGGGGTTGTAACTGGTGTCTCCATGTTACCCTGTAGTTATAAAATCTTAGCTTTTTACATTTTACCAATATTGGGTATCTCATCAACAGTACATGAAAGGAACCACAACTTAAAGGAGCAAATACTTTAAAAAAATAAATAAAAGAGGACAAATGAGGACAGCAATCAATAAGAAAGTAAACAGAAACTTTCACCCCTAGGCTTCCTCAGGTCTATCTCAAAAGTACATTACAATTTTACAAGCATAATACAGGTTTATTTTGTAATATATATGGGGGGGGGGTTGCCTGCTTGTAGTGGGCTCGTAGTTCTAGCACTTGCTTTACCCCCTAGTCATGGGGTTCATATTGCTAAAAGTGTGCAGAGAAGCAAAACAAATGCTGAAAGTTTGCAGATAATCCCAATCCAGAAATCTAAAATACAGGCAAGACACACAAATGCAAACTGTTCTTGGTGGCTGTTTCCGAGAGAGTGAGGTAAGGTTATTATTCCATTCAGATCTTTTCGTCTGCAGTAGACATGCCCACTAAGCACACTTGAGACTGCTTTCAAACTTTCTTAATTTTGAAATAAATAGTTTCTATAGGAACTATAAGAAAAATGATTTTAAAACACAAAGGCGAACAGAAAGATGGAGTTGGTTGAAATAATTGCAACCTTCAAGTCTTTTTGTTGAGGTGGGAATGACCATTAGGCAAATCTAGGACCTTTTGCCACCTTCTTAACATTTGAAAATAGCTTTTACAGTGACTGTTGAGGGGAGTGGGGTGGCACAAAAATATTGTATGACATTATGGAACACTAAAGTGTTTTGAAACATAAACCAGATGATTCAGATAATGCAGTATTATACATGGAACATGAGTTAAAACAGGCATACAATAATCCATAGAGATACTGTATAAAAAAAGTTATGGAAATTTTGCAAATATAAACAGGCATGGGAAGTATTGCAAAAACAGTCCATGAACCAGAATTGTCCCCAAAGTCCTTAGAAATGAGTTAGGTGGTTTCAAACAATTGGTTCATACTTGAATGTCATTAACCTTGCAGCAAAGTTAGTTGAAGGTTTTATGATGGATCTTTCTCAGGGCCAAGATGCTTTTGAGTGAACAGCTAGAGTTCATTCCTGGCGGCTTGTGTGCACTGAGTTTTATCTGACATTTTTGCTCCATTTTTTCAAACAAAGCATTTTTGTTGTCTTTTAATGGACCCATATGTAAGATATCCAAAATGTGGAGCTTGAAGGCATTATGGTCAGGGAAATCTAGGCAGTGTTTTGCCAATGGATTTGTAAGTCTTTTAAGCCTTATGTCAGAGAGATGATGTGCAGTTCTTTTGAAGTTACTGATTGCCTCTCTCACATCCTCAAACTTTTAGCTTTAAAAAAAAAAAAAGTGGGGCTGGGCCCCAGAATTTTTTCCTCTTGCTTTATCATCTGTTATAATACCCTAATTGACAGTGATCACTTATTTAATGAAGGTCAAGGCCATACATTTTCTGTTCTCCTGTCTGGGGTCTCTGTAGAAGTTGTTGTAATGTCTAGTGAGCCTTCCAAGAGGGTCATGTCAGATCAAAAATTATTCTTAGCATTGTGACACTGTATACCCTAGTAAGAAAGTCTGTAAGTTCCAGAGGTTGGTGGTGAAATTATTGGTTTCTTTTGACACTTTGGCCAGCCTCATACCCTGGGACTTGATTGCCTTCCTTTGTGATCTGTGGCTACATGCTGTGGGTATGTAAAAAGCATTTGACCATTGTAGATTTTCTGTTCAAGTTAGTACTAAGGGTTCCCCCATTGGTGTCCTTGGAAACAGTTAAGTCCAACTTGATTGAAGTTTTACAGGTTCATAGGTGTTTACTAGGCTAATGACTACAAGGGCCTTTTTAAGCCTAGCCATGCATCCCAAATCTCTGACAAGTTCTGATACATTTGATAAGTGTAAGCAGGGGTTTGGGAAATGAACCATTTACAGGTTACCTGTGTCATTTAGAGACATAGGTGTCAAAGCAGGGATGAATTTCTGGTTTCCTATCCAACTGTCCAAGTTGCACTTGAATTGAGTTAGGGAGGAACTCTGCTTCACAAGGATGGGGAGCCTGTTCCATAGAGAGGGTAGTCTCTGGGATACATGCCTCTGTCTCCAGCAGGAAATATTTATATCACAGGCAAGGTTTAAGTCTTTAGACTGGGTAATTCTGGTGCTGTTTGTTTTGTGGCTTTGCAGGAGGTCCATTAGAGTGGGGTCTGACAATGCCCTTGCTAGGCATAGATCTCCCCCTCAAACGCCTGGATGAGACAATACAGGGAGAGGGTCTTGAGGTGGTCTGCATAGAAAATTTTACTTATGCCCTGTATTCTTTTAGTGAGGAACCTCTGTGAACATTCCAATTGTTGGATGTGCCTGGTTAGGTACCTACCAAAGAGGGAACTGTACTCCAATGATAGGTCTGATGAATGCCGAATACAGTATAACAATGACTTCTTTGGACTTAGATGCCATACCTTTACTTATAAGTTGACCAGCATAGAATGATTTCCTCACCACTGTAGACATGTGATGGTCAAAGGCTAGATTACTATCTGTGTGTCCCTAAGTCCCTAACTATTGGGTCAACTCTAAGTTGTTAAAGTGTTTATGGTAAATAGGGAGAAATAGCCAAGTAATGAGACATTGGAATGACTGAGGGTGGTGCCCATTTGACCATGATTTTGTGAGTGGGAAGGGGTGGCAAATTTGAAGACAGCCCCAGGCAGTATGGACTCTAGCTATGCCACTGCTAACACCTCCCACTTAAATATCAATCTGTTTAGTCTTACCCAAGTAATTAAATGTCCAACAAAATATGATAAGAATTCTGGCAAAGTCGCACTCTGAGATGCATACTACCAATCACCCTGATAAAATAAAACAGGCTGGAATCCTCACTGATGCACTTAACCACTATCTAACCTACAAAATCAGGGACGTCTTAAAAATCACCACGGACTGGCACCTAAACTGTATAATAAACCTCATCAGATTCACAGTACAAGCAGACCCCACTAAAAGCACACTCACTAGATGATGCGGTCTTGTACTTCAGTACCATCTTTGTACATGTCCTAAGCCAGCAGGCACATCTGCAGTATATGCTTAATATGAAAAACAAAACAATTAATGAAGACAAGGGATAACACTGGGAAAAAGTAGCAAAAAAAAAAAAGTTACCAGAGGAAAAAGAGGTTCTTTTAGAAAAGAATACACAACAGGACAGACAACACACTTTAATAATCTGAAATGGTTTTGGTTAACCAAGTTCAGTGGGCACTTTATAGCTACCATCTGTCCCATAACTTTTCATTTGACCTAGTTTCAGTGACTGCAATAAAGAAATACTTGAGTAAACTAAAACCTACTGCATTAGCAGCATTTAATGTTTATGCACAAATGTCATTTATTAGAACTTACTTCACTTTATATCTTGGTATGATAGTTCCTGTTTATTCTGTTTTAATGAATGATAGTATTTTTATAAATTATCCTTTCCTTAGAGTTTTTTTTACATTGTGCATATATGATTACTTTTAGCTTTTCTCCCTGGGTCTGATATGAAAATTGGCAATGTAATTCAGTATGACTTTCTCAATAAGCAAAAACAAGTAAATAATTAAATAAATATAAATTAGTAGTTTGAAGTAGAATGGAGATTTTAACACCTTTACTAGTGCTGCGGTAGCATTATCGCCTCACTTTAAGACGCTGTCCGGTTCGATTCTCAGCTAGAGCGTCTTCTGTGTGGAGACGTGCGTGAATGGGCGTACCTTCGTTGAAGGTTGTGCGTCAGGCCTGGCAAGCCAGTGCGTAAAAATCAACTGCCAATCATTAGCGGACCGGAGTTCCGCTGTGGCGACCCCTAACTGGGAAAAGCCGAAAGACACACAAAATTAAATTATCACTTAAGATATGAGCCAAAATGCAATTATATCAAAGAAAACAAATCATGCCAGTATGTTCACATTTATACAATTATAATTAGTCCAACATTACAAAAATGATCAATTCCTGCATTGCCTTAACAAGTAGAATGGAGTTTTGATGATAAAACAAAATTATAATGGAGAGACTGTATTTTAGCTCGAGTAGTAATATGTTGATTGCTAAATCTCATCTAGCCTCTGGTATTCTATCTTGTACAACTAAAAGAAAGATTTGTTTCTAGAACTAATATTTCTGGAATGTAGCTATAGAAGTGGTAGCCCCAGTGGTATTATAAAGGGCAATGTTAGTGACATAATCTGTTGTGGGGCACTGAATAGCATAATGTTAGTTTCCACTGTGTTAATGATCAATTATTTAGAGATAACCAGTTCTGCAACACCTTGACGTCTTCTTCCAGGGCTGTGGAAACAGACTGTAGAGACTTACTTGACTTAGTAATAACAATGTCATCTACATAAAAAAATGCTTAATCTGTGGGAGCTCCTAAGGTAGGTAATTGATAGAAAAAGTGAGAACAAAAGTGTAGATCTAACAACCAACCCTAAGAAACACCTGTGGAAATGGAACATGTTTTAGTTTGCATATTGCAACCCAGAACCCTAAATAATCTATAAAATAGAGTTTGAACCACAGAATAACTTCACTGGAGAAACCACTGGAGAAAGTTTTTAATAATGCAGAGTGATCTAATGTTATTGAAAAGTATTGCATTGTATAGTAGCCAATGATCCGTTTTGTCTTGGGATTGATTAGTAAGACTGCATATAACAGTAGGAGTAAAGTAGTTAGGGTGGAAACCACATTGTTTGTCAGCTAGAATGTCACTTCATGATATAATCCAAGATTTGGTCATAGATTAACCATTCAAGAATTTAAGACACAAGGCACAGATTTGCCATTAGTCAGAAGTCAGTTGCATTAGCGGGGGAGGGGATGCCAGGTAGGTGAATAATAAGCACTTGAGCACATGCTTAAAGCTGTGGGGGACAAAGCAAGCAGTGAGGGATAGGCTGAACATATGCATGAGTAGGGAGCTCAACGTATTAAAGATTGTTTAGAATTTATAGCGTGAAATGAATGGTTAAAGGTGCAGTAAAAGCTTTCTAAAAGATATTAGACTTGAAGTGCTGTGATTTTTCATGAAATATAATAATGGGCACTCTAAGTATTTGTGCAAGGGGCTAGATGTAGTAAAAATGGCTGAGTGCAAATGAAAAAGTGAGCAGACACAGTAAGTGAGGATGCAACATTATTTCTGATATTCTTTATGTTGCAATCAAGAGCAGCGGAAAGTAATCACCTGGGAAAGGGTTTATGGGTAGCAGTAGCTCCTAATATTTTGCCAGAACTGTTTTTGATGGCTGAGCTGTTTTTCTTGTGATTACTGAAGACAGTTTGCTTTTAGTATTTTAGTTCTGATTCTTACTTCTGTACATAGTCTTTGCAACTCTAAAAGTTCATTTTACTTTGTTAGATCAGTCTTCGTCTCTGGTTTTAAAAAGTGTTTGAAGTCAGTAGATGACCATGGTGCACTCTTTCCTTAATGTCTAATATTTATTAGTGGAAATAGCTTATCTTGAGTGAGACATTAACATATTAAACAGGGTTCTCTGAGTGTATAACTGGTTGAGTTACCCATTTGTTACTTATGAATCTATAACATACCAATCCATACATGCCACTACAATGCCACCCAAAGATGCATTTAGGGCATACAGTTTGAGCTAGGTGGAAATTTACTGTTATGTTATTCATATTTCAGCTATACTATGCTGTGTTCCTTGTTCTGTTAAAAACACTAAGCCTTCCTCATATCCATAGCAATAAAAATGTGAAAAATGTACTGGCTGTGTATTATAGGTTTAAAGGTTCATAGGAGATTGCTAGGCTAGTGGCTCAAGAGCCCTTGCACACATGGCCAGTTTAACCCAGATTGTACCCAATTTTATCTCCCTAGGGAAAGATAAGGGTCAGCAAGTGGGGTTTTGACAATTTTTACAGACTGTTTCTTTCCATAAGAGACATGGGATCCACCCCAGGAGTGAATTTGCAATTTCCCATCCATTAGTCCAGATTGCACATGAAGATGCTCAGGGAAGGGCTCTGCTTCACGTGAAGAGGAAGCTTATCCCAGAGGCTGGGCAATCTCTGGGACACGTGTCTCTCCAGCATGATCTATTTGTGCCAGAGATCAGATTTAAAACCTTGGAGTGGGTAAACCACATGCAGTTAGTTTTGAGAATATGCAACATTTCCATCAGGGCTAGGTCAGAGACCACATTGTAGGTCAAGCATAGATCACCACTCAGTAATCAGTAAGAAACTGAATACAGTGACAGGGCTGTTAACCAGTCTAGATATGACATGTTGGTTATAGCCTGCATTTTTTTGGTGAGAAACTTCTGAGGATGCTCTAGTTGTTGAAGGTGCCTGGCATGTTACATGCTAAAGGGTGCACTATACTCAATTACTGGTCTGATGAGGGCTGAGTACAGTGGTAGTATGATATCCTTACAGCTGAGCCATATAGAAGGATGGTGCTATCAATGTTCTAATTTGCAGGAGTATTTGATTTCTCAAAGGGTGGTATTATGCAATTCTTTGCATTTAGTTTGAGGCCATGTCTCTGACACCAGTCATTAGTCTGAGTCAGTCCTTTTTGTAGTATATCAACATCACTTGGTGAGTCAATGATTGCCCCCAACTTGCAGTCATCAACAAGCTTGGTCAGCCAAAGGCCATCTAGATTTGCCTTGGCATCTGATATATAAGCATTTCCCAAACAGGAGGGGCCCAGCACTGAGCCCTGTGGTACTTCAGTGGTGACTTGCCTCTTACTGGATGTGGATTCCCCACTCTAACAATGCGTCCTATATGTGAGCCATTTGGCTAACCATCTGATGATGTAGAGGTTTATGCCTGGTTTTGTGAGTTTATATATAATATCTGAGTGGGGTATTGTCTCTAATGCCTTGACCAGGTCAAGGTAGGTGGTATCCACTGTCTTCCCTCATCCATGGCTTTAGTCACCTTCTCAAAGAAGCCCACCAGACTGAGCAAGCAGGATCTGCCCTTGACAAAGCCAAACTGGGTTGAGTCTAGAGTTTGGGGATTTCCCATGTCGTTGTTAATCAGGTCCAAGCTTATCCTTTTCCTAGCCTTGCATATCAGGCTAGTCAGACCTATGGGTTGGTAGCTTCCGGGGCCCTTTAATGGTCACCTCTGGATGACTGTTGCTGTCTTCCAGTCTACTGGGACAAAGCCTGTTTGGAGACTGTGGTTAAACAGAGATCTGAGTGGGCCCACTAGGTCATGTTTCAAGCTATTTAATAGGCACCCTGGGGTTCCATCAGGGTCCATTGATGCTGTGTTTCTAGCTTTAGAGAATGCAGTGATGACTTGTTCTTTTGTGATAACAGGCAAAGAACTTGTAGGAGATATTTCATGCATAGTGACTGGAGGTGATGGGGGGAATTTGAGCTGAATTTATTTACCAGCAGGCTTGCTATTTCTTCTGGCTGAGTACAGGTAGTGCCATCTACAGCCAACTTAGCACATTGTGTTTTCCTTAAGATTTCGGACATAAATAAAAAATGCTTTGCAGTTATCCTTTGCTTGGGAGGCTATTTTAGTCTTGTTTTTAGCTTTGAAGACTTGACTAGTTCCCTGATTTTCTTGTTGAGACTAATGAGAGATTTTTTTTTCTGTTTTGCTCCCTCCCACTTACTTCTAGAGAAGAATATATTCCTTTTGTTGTATAGTCTATTTATGCCAGGGATCCACCAGGGTGGCTTGTTTATCTGGATAAACCTGGGTTTAGTTCAGTCAAGTACTGTTGTTTCTATGTAGGTGTTTCAGTTGTTGTACAGGGCATTCAT
The DNA here is from genome assembly GCF_019279795.1 of Protopterus annectens. Classification (NCBI taxonomy): domain Eukaryota; kingdom Metazoa; phylum Chordata; order Ceratodontiformes; family Protopteridae; genus Protopterus; species Protopterus annectens. Next base: position 1,365,777,342 of record NC_056729.1, on the reverse strand, counting down.
GTATACTTTTGCATAGGCCTCTGTGTTTTCAGGATTAGGGGAGCTTTACAATTACCTGTGCTGTCACTTAATAGGATGTAATTTGCCTTGGAAAAAATCTTTAGGGTTTGATAGGGTACTACCATAAAATTTACTTCAAAGGAGTCCGATTTATAGATTCATAGGTTCATGAGTGTTTGCTAGGCTAATGACCACAAGGGCCTTTTTAAGCCTAGACATGCATCCCAAATCTCTGACAAGTTCTGATATTCTTAATAATTTTAAGCTGGGGTTTGGCAGATTAAACACTTATAAGCAGGGGCCAAAAGAACCATTTATAGGTTACCAGTGTCCATTATAAACATAGGTGCCAAACCAGATTTGAATTTCCTGTTCCCCATCCAGTAGTCCAAGCTGCATTTGAATTGGGTTAAGGAGGAACTCTGCTTCACATGGATAGGGAACCTGTTCCAGGGTAGTCTCTGGGATACATACCTGTCTGTCTAGCAGGTCCTATTTATATCACAGGCAAGGTTTAAGTCTTTGAACGGGTAATTCTGGTGCTGTTTGTTTTGTGGATATGCAGGAGGTCCATCAGAGTGAGCTCTGACAATGCCCTGTATGTCAGGCATATATCTCCCCTCAAAAGGCTGTAGGAGGCAGAATATAGAGATAGGGCCTTGAGGCAGTCTGCAAAGGACAGTTTACTTATGCCCTGCATTTTATTAGTGAGGAATCTCTGTGGATGTTCCAGTTGTTGGATATGCCTGGTTAGGTACATACCAAAGGTGGCCTTGTACTCAATGATAGGTCTGATGAATACTGAATATATTGGAACCATGACTTCCTGGAACTTAGATGCTATACCTTTGTTTATAACTTGAGGAACATACAATGATTTCCTCACTACTATAGACACATAATGATCAAAGGCTAAGTTACTGTCTATGTGTGTCCCTAAGTCCCTGACTACTGGGTCAACTCTAAAGGGAGTTTGTCAATATGATAGTTACCAGTGGTGGATGACTTCCTGAAGGATACTATTATACATTTCTTGGCATTTAGTTTTAGTCCATGGCTCTGACACCAGTTTTTTTGCCTGTGCCAGTGCTTCTTGGAAAACATTGTGTCAGTGTGGGATTCAGCGGCAGCTCCTAATTTGCAATCATCTGCAAATTTAGTCAGCCGGAGACCATCGACATTGGTCTTGACTTCAGAGAAGTAAATGCCAGAAAGAATCAGTCTAAGAACCAGTCCCTAAAGGACTCCACTTGTGACTGGCCTCTTTGTAGAGGTGGACTCCCCAATTCTAACTTCCTGGGTCCTGTCTGTGAGCCAGTTGGCTATCCACTGGGTGACATATGGGTTTGTAGCTAACCTCTTGAGTTTGTCAACAATGCCTGAGTGAGGTATTGTGTTAAATGCCTTGGCCAGGTTAAGGTAAGCAGTGTGAACCATTTTGCCCTCATGCATTGCTTTGGTGACTTTCTCAAAGAGGTCCATCAGGTTCAGTAGGCATGTCCTGTCCTTGACAGAACCAAACTGGAGGTTTACTATTTCACGATTGATCATTTCCATGATAATTCTTTCCATGCCGTTACATATAAGACTAGCAAGACTTACGGGTCTGTAGTTTCTAAGGTCTGTAGATGACCCACCTTTGTGCAGAGGGATGACAGTTGCTGTTCTCCATTCATGAGGCACAAAACCTGTATCTTGGCTAGAGTTAAAATGCAATTCCAGAGGTTCTGGTTGTTCATTTCATGCTATTTAAAAGGCATCCTGGGATATTGTCTGTGCCTATTGATGCAGTGTTCTTGGCCTTAGAGACAGCATTAAGGACCTGTTCCCTAGTGATAGCAGGGGGAGTTATATTTGATTGCATTTCCTGAAGGAAGGTTGAGGAGGAGAGAGGAATAAAGTTGGAGCTGAATTTATTGGCCAGTAGGTTTGCTACATCTTTTGGCTCAGTATAGGTGGCTCCATTTACAATGAGGTCTACACACAATTGTGTATTTCTTTTGAGGTTGCAGGCATAGCTAAAGAATGCCTTGTGGTTGTCCTTGGCCTGGGAGGCCAAATCTACCTCAAATTTGCCTTTGGGAGACTTTATTTGTCCTCTGAGTTGTTTGTTTAGTTTGATGAGAGTGCTTTTATCCTGCTTCTAATTTTTGCAATGATTTTCTTCCTTCTGTTATACAGCCTAATAATTTTGTGATTCCACAAGGTTGGCTTGTTTTTTGAGTTAGTTCTGTACTTCTTCCTGGTGGGTACAGCTGCCTCTATTCAGCTATTAACATGGTCGTATAGGGTTTCTGTGAACAATTCTGCATAGGCAGCAGTTTTCTCGGGGTTTATGGGGCTTGAAATTTTGCCAGGTTATCAGGTTATAAGGAAGTTAGCCTTAGAGTAGTTCTTGAATATTCCAGGTTTAGCTGGGGGTCCAGGTTTTATTTTTACTTTAAAGGAGACCATTTTGTGGTGTAATGACCTTACCAGGGATGACATTACAGTAGAGGGTCTGCTGCACTCTCCCATATTAGTGAGGACCAGATCCAATATTCCCTTGTTGGGTTATTGAGAATCTGGTCCAGGGAGTTTGTGTTTACAAAATCCAGAAAGATCTGTGCTTGTACATTTGGTGTTATATAGGATTCCCAGTTAATAGTGGGGTAATTAAAGTCACCCATGAATATGGTATTGGGTTGGATGGTGAGTGTTTCCATTAAGTTTAAATACTTGGTATGGGTTTCCTGGGTCATATAGTGGGACCTATAGCTTGCCAAGGAAGTGGTATTGGATTTTGCCTTTGGTGATTTGAACATGGAGCAGCTCCAGTGTATTGTCCTGTTTGACCAGCCTTGAGGTATATTTATTTGATGTAAATTGAAACACCTCCTTTAGTCCCTGTCTATGTAGTAGCTGGTCTAAATTTGTGGAAGGCATTATAACCATGCACTGTTGGTGTGCTCTCTGTAACTTTAAACCATGTCTCAGTGACCACACAGATGTCAGCATTATCTGGGAGTGAAGAGGCCTTCTAGGAAGTGGTGTTTTTTGTTTAGACTCCTAGCATTGAGCCGTAGTACTTATAGATTTTCATGGTTTTGATTTGCTGTGTTGGACGTACTATGAGCTGATCTTACCAATGAGGACATTATGCAGGGGGGTGCAATCCTCCCCCTTGTTTGTAAGTACTATGTCAAGGATATTTGAGGCCCTAATGGAAGTGCAGATCAGCTGTTCCAGAAAAGTTGCATTGACAAAGTCCAGGAATCTCTGAGCCTGAATGTTAGTGGTCATATATGTTTCACAGTTTATGGAGGGGGTAGTTGAAATTGACCATGAGTAGTGTGTTGGGCTGAATGTTAAGTGATTCTAGTAACTTCAGGTATGTGGAGTAGTTTTCATGGTTCATGTTTGAGGACCTGTAGCTAGTGATGATATGGTGGGGGATTTTGCCTATAATCAGCAGGGCATGGAATAGTTCAAATGAGTCATTCTACTTGATCAATTTAAAGGTGTGATTGTTTTTTATGTAAATAGAAACACCTCCTCCATTTTTTTCCTTTTCAGAGGGTGGTCTGAATGTGTGATAGGCATTGTAGCCTTGCACTGGGGTGCTTTCTGCAGCCTTGTACTATGTTTGTGGAACTGCACAGATGTCAGTGTTCTTCAGGGTAAGGAGAGCTTCCAGGGAGTGCAGTTTCTTGGTAAGACTCCTCGCATTGAACAGTAGTTCCTTCAGCTTGGCATTAGAAAAATTTGTTAGGTTGGTAGGTCTGTTGATTTGGTACTGCCTATAAAAGGCACTGGGAGGTAGCTAATGCCTTGGACAGTATATGAAAGCCTAGCAGCAACAGGTGCAGACCATCTCTGGCTAAGCAGTGTGGTCTGTCGATCATTGTCCCAGGCTGACAAATACTAGCTCTCCTTGGAATGACGCCAGTAGCAAAGCCAGTTATTGAAGTCAATCATTTTCTGTTTGTATTGTGGTATCATTCTTGTTGAGGGTAGAATGCTGCTCAATGTCAGGCTCATACCAGCGTGCAACACTTGTTCAAAGAAGTCCATCATGTCTGTCTCCGTATAGTCCGTGGAGGTACATCTCAGGTCATTCACACCCATGTGAAATATGACTGAGTCATACTGGTACTTGTGGTTGAGTGACCTGAGTACTCAAGTGATCTAGTGAATCCTGGCTCCTGACAGGCAACTGACTGTAACCCCTTCTTTACCCAAGCTGGTGAGGGGGACATCATGTGTTTCACAATTGAGTCTGCTATGACCAAGATGTTTGAATGTGTGGTGCTTCGCCTTAGGGGCTTGCTTGTGGAGACACTGTGATGTGTATTTTTATGTGTAATGGTCACTGTTGACTTGGTTTTGTTTGGGTGTGGTTTCTGATGGCAGCATATGGGAGGCCTCTGAGGTTTTGGTCAGTTACTTGCAAGTATCTCTGCTTAGGTGGATTTATGTGTCAAGACCTTATTTAGTGAGGGAGATGAAGTGCATTTGCTGACAACCAGTTTGTCATTTGATTTGTCAGTATGTGTGAGTCGTGTATTAATTTTCATTGTGTAACTACATCTTTCACATACTGTGTTTGTTTCAGGATAAAATGGTTGTCAGTATACACAACACAATTGTTATATTGCTTATATGCCATTATAATAATGAAGCTAGAGTGAAAGACTGAATTCTGAAGTCTTTAAAGTTGCAAAAGACTGAAACTTAAAATCCTGAAGTCATATTTGAGTGTTGTAGGCCTTATGTCACACAGTGCATCTACTTCTTGTCTCCTCTTACCTTCTCCCTTTCTCTCCCAAATCTTCTTTACTATATCATCTTCTACTTTCCTGCACATGCAACTGCATGACACTACCATGTTCTCACTGACCTTCTCTATAGCTAGTGTTACACTGGCTTCTTCTCTAATAGCCTCATTTCTTTGTCTGTCCCACAATGTGTATCCTGCTGCCTATTGTAGGCACTTCATCTCCATCGCTTCAAGTCTGTCCAGTTGCTGTGTCTTCACTGTCCAGGTTTCTGTACCATACAGAAGCACCCATTGTGCCAGTTTTGTATACACTTTATTTTTCAGCTCCTTTGACATTCTTCTGTCACATTCTGCACCTGTGACTTTGTGCCAGTTGGCTGCAGGACCTCTTCTTCTAGCTCTGCCTTCCTTATATAGACTTTCATTTTCCTCAGCCACCCCTCTTGTGTGTGCCACTGTTTTCCTTTCTATCTCAATTTTCAGCTTTTCCTGATTCTTCCATTTGCTGCCATTAACACTATCTTGCCTGTGCTCAGTTTAATCCAATGTGCCTCCAATTTTGCATTCCAGTCCCGTTTCATTTGCTGAAGCTCCTGTTCAGAGTCTTCTTGTAGTATCACATCATCTGCATACAACAGCAGCTTTGTTTACCTATCACCTCTGACCTGTTTGGTAATGAAGTTCTTCACCAGTATGAACAGTAGTGGGCTCAGAGATGCATTACATTGTACACCCACACCCACTGGAAGCCCCTTTGTGAGTCTGAACTCTGTTCATACTCATATCAGTTTGTCCTTGCACATAGCCTGCACTAGTTCTGTAAATGTTTCTGGGATTTCATTTATTAATCAAGTAAGTGAACTCATTTAACTGCCACGTTTTTTCATTTATAAATTTGGCTGCAACAGTCAAAAACAAAATAGCAAGCAGAGGAGAGTAATATTGCTGGAATTGAATTCATCCACAAGGCTTAGTGAGTAGACCCTGTTATTTTTTACAAAATCTCACCAAGATGAGACTGATATATAGGCTGTATTTTTTATAGAATATATCATGGGCAAACGTAGGTTAAAAATAAAAAAGACAGCTGGGTGCACGTCCCAGGATAAAAAAGTGCCCAATCCTGGTAGGCACACTGGTGCCAGGACTGGAAAAAATGACAGTGTAGAATCCTCAAGACACGGGAACATTCCTACAATAAGAGGCTAGACCAGGCTCAGGGGGGAGGATAGCCCCCCATTGTAGAAAGAAGTAGTAGTCCACAAAAACGGATAGGCCAAAAAAGAGCCATAAAAATGATAGAGTGGACTACAGAGGATAAGAAAGAAATAATGCACTGTTACTATTATGCAAGAAGTCCAGAATTTCCAGACAGAAGTTATACAAAAAGAATGAGAGAAATCAGAGGAAAGAAAAACTGTCAAAAGCTTCAAATGCAAGTTTGTGTTCATTAATTCAACAGATTCATGAAAAACATTAAAACTTTGGGCCTTTTGGAAACAGAAGCGACACAGGAAGTACAAAAATATAAAGAACAAGATCTAGAAATTTTTGAAAAGTATAAAAAAGAAATATGGATATGGGAAAGAATTAGAAATCTGATGTTATGGAATATTTATGCAAAGGAGAAAGCCAAATATATCAATCCAAAAAAACAGTCCCAAAGATATTTGAAGAGAAATACAGGCAAAGGCACCCAGATATGGAAAAGTTCACAATACAAAAAAATAAGCTCACAAAGGGGAAACTTAGAACAGAAGATTAGTAAAGTAGAAGTTAAGAAATAGAAGCTGAAGTTATGGAATGCCTGCAAAATGAAGGCTTTAGCGTAGAAAGTCTAACACAGGTTTTATCACAGCATGATGAAACGATGAGTTCCCAGAGTAAGGAGAAACAGGTGGAGCAAGGGACATCTGAAGAAGAAATATGGACATGGGAAAGAAAAAGAAATGTAATATGGTGCAATAATTATGCAAAGGAGAAAGCAAAACTAATCAGTACAAGAACAACACCAAAGATATTTAAGGAGAATTACAAAGACGTCCAGATATGAAAACGTTTACAATACAAAAAATAAGAAAACAAACAGGTAAAGTATAAAGGAGGTTAAGTAAAGGAGAAGTTAAAAAAAATAGAAACTGAGGTTATGGATTACCTGGAAAGTGAGGGATTTAGTGTAGAAAATCTAAGTCTGATAACACCGCAGCAGGGTAGAATAATGAATCTCCAAATTAAGGGGAAATCAGTGCAGTGGGGAGACATCTGATCAGCTGCCATATGAAGAGGGTCTATATTATATACACAAAGCATAAAAACGCCGACTCACCTTTGATCGACCCCTATTTCTCGAAGCTGCACAACATCGAATGACCAAATCATTGATTTCTTTCTAAGGGAAAGAAATCATTTGGCCGTTCTTTTAAATCTGCTCTTTTCCTGACTGTAGTGCGATCTCTGAGTTAGTATATTTGGTTGGGGGGGGTGAAGCCCCCCATTTTAATAGTTTGCTGTAATGTGGTGTGTGTGTGTGTGTTTGTTTTACTGATTTCTTACCCTTGGAAAGAAATCAATGATTTGAGAGTTTGATGATGTGCAGTTTCGAGAAATAGGGGTCGATCAAAGGTAAGTCGACATTTTAATGGTTTGTTTAGATAGACCCTATGAAGATACTTTGGAGCCTTCAGTAAGAAACCAGTATAAAAGTTCAGTTGGAGTTGTATAGGAAGTGAAGGAACAGGAAACTGTGGCAATTTTGACACAGTCAATGTTGTGGCTTGACAGACCAGTGTGTTCTCATATGAAAGAGCAACTGATGACACAAGATGAAACTGAAGAGAATATGGCACAGGAAGATCCTCTGGAACTTTCTGTAAAATGCCTACAGGAAATGGAAAACAAAGAGTGTGCCCTTAGTTTAGAAAATGAGCTCTAAGGGAAGAGTTACTTGATTTAATAGAGCTTGATAAACATATTAAGATCAATGAAATAGACTACAGAAAGGCAATAAGATCCAAAAGTATTAGAATTTGATAAAACGAATGAACACAGTAATCAAGACTGTTCATAAAATTCATGCAAAATAACAGAAGTAAATAGGATATATTACTGTGCAGCTAACTTAATAACAGATCAAGTCTTACCACAAAAACACAGGGCAGCAAGGAAAAGGAAGGGGAGAAATCAAAAGCCATCATGGAAGTATCGAATAGAGAAAACTATAAATAAATTAAGACATGGTGTCACTGTTCGAAGACTACAGAAGTGGCAACAGTTCAACAAAAATACTCAGAAGGATAGAGGTGATAAAAGTGAAGTGCAGTATCAGAACAGATCAGGATCTACCATATACTATTGCAAATAATAAACTAAAGATATCAGCACAGGCAGAAAAACTTAGAAGATATACAGATAAATATAAAGGAAAAGTACAAAATAAGCAAATCTGATATTGTTAATCCTCATTCATTTCTTATGCATGGGTATCGGTTCCGACCTCAGAACTGAGTTGACCATTTTCCAAGCTCACGTCAGCTTCAAACTCTTGATCTAAACTCTTACCCACAATCCCCCCTCTCCCTGTTACCTTAGATTTCGTTTGCCGCATTGCCATTCGGTTGTGTCAAGCTACTTCTCTTGAGCTAAGTACAGTTATTTGTTGTTTAATAGTTTTTCAGATTACTTTTCTGTCAGAAAAGTTCATATTTCATTGTCTCCTACCCTATCGCATCTAACGTACATAATTTCTTCAGGTTTTTCTGCTTCTTTCTTTACCACCTTTACTGTGAGGTATTCTCTCTTTACCATCGTTGGTAATCCTTTCCCTTTTTTCTCTCATACCTTTGCTGGTACCTTTTCTATTAATTAATTTGCTGTCATGGCAGATAAGAAAGGTAGTCCGGGGTTTAAGCAGTGTTCTGATTGTGGACACAAACTACCTACTTCTGATGTACACTCTTTGTGTGTTTATTGTTTGGGAGCTTCCCATTTGTCTATTGACCCACCCTGTACTATTTGTGAGAACTTTTCAAATAGAACCTTGTTGGAAAGGAAAAACAAGCGGTTACTGAAGAGACTTCTTATATCTCCCTTTTCAGAGGCTATTTCTGTGTCGGAGGCCTCAACCTCTCCTAGATCCTATAAGAAAATCTTGGATGTTCCTACTAAGGCTAAATCTTTGCCTTTGTCCCCGGCTGGGGACTCCTGCCAACCAAAGCTTAAAAAGGCTAAAGTTTCGGCTCTAGAGCTCACTCAGTCAGCCCCAGTGCTTTTGGTGCCTAGACCTTCGACACCGAGGCCTTCGGCTCCATTAGTAATCTTGGCTCCGTCTTCTCCTGCAGCCTTCTATATATCGGCAGTGAGGGGCTCCTCGGTTCAGACTATTACCACTTTATCTGCACCGACCATTCAATCGGCACAGACCTTGACCATGTCGGCTCCGAGATCTTTCTCGGAACCGATGCCTTTATTGTTGACTCCAGTTTTGTCGGTTCCAGCTTCGGCACTGACAACCACTTCAGCACCGATCCCTCTGTCAGTGCAGACCATGACCTTGGCATAGATGACTTCTTCAGTGCAGACAACAGTAGTCCAGTCTCTCGGCACTGTTGTCCTCTGTGGACAGATGAGATGGGCACTGAGTCTGCCTCTTCTGTGGACAGGCCTGTTTCTCCCTCAGTCTCCGTGAGGTCCACTAGAAGCCTTTCTGAACAGGATGAGTTGCGTCTTATGGATCAGGTACTCTTGGCCAGAGGTATCCCACACCTCAGGAACTATCCTTCCTTGGGAGGTGATCACCCATCTCCAAAGACCCCTTCTTATTCTCCTCCTTTATTGCCTTTGAAGTCCATGGATATAGCACAGTCTTCCACTTCTGTGATCCCCTTTATGGATCTCACTAAGGAACCGCAGTTGCCTTCATGGCAGGTAAGTTTTGCTATGACCCAGGATGTCAGTTGTGACACGCATAGTTTGCTGCTCCACAGCCATCCAGGGACTCCGGGTTGGCAGGCTGAGACACTTAGGGGATGGGTGACCTCTGTCCTAGACATGCACTCCTCTTCGGGTGGACCAGCCTTCCAACTGATTGAGAAGGCTTTCGCTGCTATTGGTGATACTGGACTGTCTATACCTCTGCCCTCCTCTGGTACACTGGTTTCACAAGTCGCACCTAGCGGACACCGGGTGCAAGGGCCTCAGGACATATTCCCACAGGAATCCCCTTTTCCGCTGTCTTCTCCAGCTTCTCCCACTGAGGAGGTCCACTGAAAATGTTTGTGTAAGAGGAAGCCCATAGACTCCACAGAGGAGTCCCTCACCGAAGACACAGATTTCGGTGAGGGGGAAGGATCCCCTCGGTCACTCTCTGAGGTATCCTTTGGTGATATCCTCGAAATCCTGAAACAGAGAGGTGACTGGCAGTCCTCTAATCTGACCTGAGGAATCTGTGTTCCTGCAGGCCTTTCACACCTGTCCCCCTACCTCCTGGGTTACTCCACCTGCCAATGAACTTGTCCGGCTCATCGTGCAGCATGTTTGGAAGGCTTCTGATACTGTCAAAGCTATTCCCCGGAGGCCAGATAAGATTTTGTCCCCTTCTGCTTCGGATCCCGATTGGTCCAAAGGTCTTCCTGTGGATGCTTTGGTGGTGGCGGCCACAACAAAAAAGGATCTGGCAGAAGAAGAAAGCCAGACTGTCCATCCACCTAACAGAGAGTCCCGGGCCCTGGACAGGATAGGAAAGCACACCTTTGCTTCAGCGACTTTTACTATCAGGTCCCTGAATTATATGGCACATTTTACCAGGCTTCAAAAGGATCTGATTTCTGAGCTCTCTGAAACCTTGGCTGGTGCCTTGTCTGATGAGGTCCGTGACAAAGTGGCCTCTCAGCTGGCCACCATTGAATCTATATCTAACTCCTCTATGCGACTGATATCTCACGCATCAGAAGGAGCAGCGGGTTCAGCTGTGGTCTTTATGACACACCTGGATGCGCTTGTGCAATTTCACAGAACCCTTTAAGGCTTCCTTTCTTAATTCTCCCATTGAGGCCTCCTCGTTGTTTGGGCCCAAAGTTAAAAGTACACTGGTCAGATGTGAACAGGATGGTAAGACCCTTTCTGCCGTAGGTGTCCATTATTCTTCCCCTCAACGTGCTTTCTCCCGAAACCAAGAGAGTGGGAAGATATGGTTCAAGAACTCTCAGGGTGCTTTCTGTGACACACAGGCCGAGTTCTCCCACAGAGGCAGAGGGGGAAACTCACAGGGAAGACTCTCCGTTTGGGGCAGAGGGGTTCTGTGTAACCAGGGTTCCAGGGATTCTTTCCCTGATCAATCCTACTAGCACTCCTGAAGAGCGGCCCAACTCCTTTCCTCTGGAGGGGGTTGGGGGATGTTTCTCCTTGTACCCTTCTGCCTGGCTAACCATCACCACCAATTCTTGGGTACAAAGGATTATAACCAGAGGTTATCATATCCCCTTCGATCTTTGTCCTGCCCCTTCAAAAAACCTTTCCGACGTTCCACCCAGTCAAAGGGAAGAAGCAGCACTAGAGATGGAAAAGCTGCTAAGAAAGAGAGTCATCCAAATAGTCCCAACAAACCAGATAGGATCCGGATTCTACTCAAGACTATTTTTGGTGCCAAAGAAAACTGGGGACTGGAGTCCAATTTTAGATTTCAGTGTAGTGAACAAGTTTGTGAGAGTACAAAAATTCCGGATGGTCACAATACAGTCTATCCTCCCACTTTTGGAAAAAGACGATTGTATGTGCTCGATAGATATTCAAGATGCGTACTACCACATAAAAGTGGACACACCATCAAGAAGATTTCTGCACTTCCGTGCGGGAGCCAGTCACTACCAGTTCAGAGTACTGCCCTTCGGACTCTCTACAGCCCCCAGAGTGTTCACAAAGTGCATGGCAGTTGTCACAGCTCACTTGCGACTTCAAGGATTCCAGGTGTTTCCATACCTAGATGACTGGCTCATTTCTGCCCCCACCAGACATCTACTGGAAAAAGCCCTGGCATACTCTCTCCTCACTGCTCAAAGGCTAGGCATAACCATAAACTGGCAAAAATCCAATCTCACCCCATCTCAGTCGACAGAATTCATAGGGGTTATCTTGGACACAAAAAACTGCAGAGCTGCTATTCCAGAGCACAGAATTCTATGGATAAAGCAACAACTAATTCCAATCCTTTCAAGGGAAAAATACATGGCTCACTCAGTTCTACAGCTGTTGGGTTCCATGGCAGCCTCCATCACCATTGTTCCCCTGGCCAGGTTTCACATAAGGCTTCTACAATGGCTACTGCTCACCCAGTGGTATCCTTTTTAGCATCCTCTTTTAGCCATGATTCGAGTAACCCACAGGTGCAAACAGGATTTAAATTGGTGGATGAGACACAATCTCTCACAATGGTCTCACCCCTTCTCCCCCAGCAACCCAAGGCCACAGTGACCATGGACTCCTCCCTGATGGGGTGGGGGGGCTATGTCAGGGACAGACAGTCCAGGGCACTTGGTCCGAACTGGAGGCCCATCTGCATATAAATGTTCTAGAGCTGAGGGCGGTGCTTCTGGCATTGCAAGTATTCCATCCCCTGCTGCCATTTGGGACAATTGCGATTCAATCACACAACATGGTGGTGGTCTGGTACATCAACAAGCAAGGTGGAGCCAAATCTTACCCCCTTTGTTGAGAGGCCATGAGGATATGGCAATGGGCGATGGCTACTAACCATTTTCTTCTAGCAACGCACATTCCCGGGAGTTCCAACGTGATAGTAAACAGACTCAGCAGGTGAATTCTTCAACCTCACGAGTGGTCCCTGAATCCCTTGATAGCGGCGGAGATCTTCCACCGCTGGGGCCGTCTTTGCATCCCTGACCAACTACAAATGCAGCAACTACTTTGCCCTAATTCCCCATCCGGGACAGTCACCCAGGGATGCTGTAGTCCACAATTGGCCCTCGGGTCTTCTTTACGCATTTCCACCCTTTCCCTTCATACCATAGTTTCTGAAGAAAGCCCGTCGGTTGAAGAGCAAGGTGATCCTCATAGCACCATATTGGCCTCGACAGATTTGGTTCCCCTTCCTTTGGCCTCACCTACTAGATCGACCATGGGTTCTCCATCCAACCCCGGAGTTGATCTCACACCCACAGAACCTGATTCATCCCAAACTGAACAGCCTGAAGCTAATGGCTTGGCTACTCCAATTCCCTTGATTGCCAGGCAGAATGATCTTTCTTTACCAGTACGTGATATTCTCATTGCTTCTCATAAGTCTTCCACTAGAATTACTTATCTGAGCAAGTGGAAAAGATTTACCTGTTGGCTGAAAGATAAACAAGTAGACCCCTTTTCAGCACCAGTGTCGATAATACTAGACTATCTGGCTGACCTTTTTCAATCAGGTCTATAGGCCTCTACCATTAGAGTTCATTTGGCTGCAATTTCTAATTTTCATGAGGGTGTCCAAGATTCCTCTCTCATGTCCCATAAATTGTGCAAGACCTTCATAAAAGGTGTGAATCATCTGAAGCCACCTTTTACAGAACCTATTCAACCATGGGATTTAGCATTAGTTATACAAGCTCTGACAATGTCACCTTTCGAACCAGCCTCTTCTTGCGACCTCAAGTATTTGTCATGGAAAACCTTGTTATTGGTTGCCATTACTTCTGCCAGATGTATTTCTGAGCTTCAAACTTTGTCTCAAGAGTCCATACTTGATTTTTCATAGAGATAGAGTGTCTCTGAGAACTAATCCGTCATTTCTGCCTAAAGTGATCTCTGAAATGTCCATTAATCAAGCCATTGAATTGCCAGTTTTCTTTCCCAATCATTCAAACAGAGGAGAGTATTGACTACATACCCTAGATATCCACAGGCAAATCCATTTTTACTTGAACAGGACTAAACCCTTTCGTAAATCTGGCCAGTTATTTTTGGCCTTTTCTGGACCTAGAGTAGGATCAGCTGTTGCTAAGGTCACATTAGCTAGATGGTTGAAGGACTGTGTGACCTTTATTTATACACAACGTAATATCTCATTGCCTACTACAATGAAAGCTCATTCAACAAGGTCAGTGGCAACTTCTGCTGCCTTCCATGCCAGAGCTTCTTTACACGACATCTGCGCAGCTGCAGCTTGGGCTATGCCTCATACCTTCATCAATCATTACAAATTGGATTTGGCCTCCAGGGAAAGAGCATCTTTCAGTTTTATGGTGCTCAGGAATGTCCTTCCATGAGAGCCTCCCAGGAATGGAGATAACTGGGGACTCTGCCTCATGCGTAAGGCATGAACGAGGATTAACTATATCAGATAAAGAAGTTATGTCTTACCATAACATTCCATCTGTATTGTTGATCCTCGTTCAGTCATTACAACCCTCCCACCTTCCTCCTCCTGTGGTTTCTAGTGGATCTCACCATCCAGTTCTCTTAGGTTATTTGACCAGAGGTAGCCTCCACCTTCTTTAACTTGCAAACTCAATCTGAGGTAACAGGGAGAGGAGGATTGTGGGTAAGAGTTTAGTTTGAGAGTTTGAAGCTGACGCAAGCTTGGAAAATAGCCGGTTCGGTTCCGAGGTCAGAACCGATACCCATGCGTAATGACTGAACGAGGATCAACAATACAGATGGAATGTTATGGTAAGACATAACTTCTTTTTTTGAAGAACTAAAAAAAAGTTTTATAGAGAATTGAGAAACAAAACAAAAGGAATAGAAATGCCACCAAAAAATAAGAAATAGACACATTTTGGAGAAATATCTATGAAGATCCTGTGGAACATAAAGATGCTGAATGGATAGAAAAAGTAAAAATAGAATAAGAAGTTCAAATGTACAGGAAATGAAATGGGATGAAGTAACGGCCAGAGAAATTGAAACAAAATCAAGAAAAACTCATAATTGGAGAACCCCAGGCTCAAATACAGTACCTTACTTCTGGTTAAAAATATTAATATCTTTGCATGAAGATTTAGCTGTGAGTAAGAAATATGTGCACCCCGAATAGATGGCAACCTGGTTAACAACAGGAAAAACACTACTCTCCCTGTAGAGCGAACCTGCAAATCATCCTAAAAACTATAGACCAATAACTTGCCTTCTGACAATATATAAACTGGAATTGATGCCAGCATAGTTTATAATCATTTAGAAGATAACTTAATCATGGCAATAGAACAAATGGATGATAAAAGAAAGTCATATGGAACAAAAGGTTGTTGTTACAGTCATAATGGAGAACTATAAAAAGGGGAAAATTCTAAGTATGGCATGGATAGACGATAAAAAAGCATTTGGAGGCATCCCACATTCATGGATAAAAGAGTCCTTACAAATGTATAAGATATACCTTACACTGATTGACTTTGCAGTTCAACCATGATAAAGGAAAAATTTTTCTAGGGATAAAAATTCCAAGGGGGATAGTTCAGCGTGACTCTGTCACTGCTGGTCTTTTGTCTTGCCCTTGATCCATTAAACTGTCTACTTAACAAATTAGTTCATGGCTACAATTTGGCTTCCCAAAAACAACAACATGTAAAGACTTATCTTCTTTTTGTGGATGATTTAAAACTGTATAGTTCATTAGATGAGTAACTGAAAACACAACTACAAATGGTCAAAACTTCTCAGATGATATAAGAATGCCATTCGGTCTTGATAAATGGGCAAAAGCAACTTTTAAAGGAGGAAAGCTGCAGCACCAAGAAGCTATCTGTCTGGGACAGGAATGTGATATAAAAGAACTTGAGCAAGAGAGAGTGTATAAACATTTAGGAACTGATGAAGGATCAACACTAAAACATGAACAAATACGAATAAAACTTAGGAATATTTTAGAAGACTAAAATTAATACTGAAAACATCTCTGACATCTAGGAATAAAGCCCAAGCTTTAAACCAGTTTGCTCTTCCTGTCCTAACCACAAAAGGTATTGGATCATTTGGACAGGAAAATAAGAAAAATGCTTTACACTTATCAAATGATTTATAAAAATCAGTGTATACCAAGATTATATGCTCCCTGTTCGGAAGGAGGTATAGGCCTTCTCAAAATTGATTGCATGTGTAGATCTGCAATTGTAGGACTGCATACATATCTACTGACCTCACAAGATCCAAACATAGGGAAAGTTTTAATACATGATGAGAATAAATCTAAGATGACTTCCCTGCTTAGTCTAGCAGAATCAAGCAGAGTCAAGCAGAAATGGAAATCAGACCAGAAGTAAATAAATATCAGGCAGCAACTGTATGTGCCAAAAAACAAAAGGAAAAAAGTATAAGGTGAAGGATCAGATGAGAAGGCAAGAAATGTGGAAAATGCATACAAGTATTTGCAAATATAGACAACTCTTGGAACATCCTCATGTTGATCAGGACTGAATGCATTATGGCTAAGCAGAGGTGAATTTAAACCAGAAGATGAAAGGTTAATATTGGCATCCCAGGATAGTGGACTACATACATGTTGGTTTACAAAGTCCATAGAATATTTGGGAAAAACAGATAAATGCAGGTTTTGAAAAACGGAATTGGAAACAGTCATACATTTTGTTGCTGGGTGCGATACACTAATGTCAGAAGGACTGTATATTGAAAGACATAATAATGTGGCAAGACTATTGCATCAGGGATTGTGCAAACATTATAATATTGAAGAAGCTGAGAAGAATTGGAAACTTCAGCCACGAAGCATTATTGAAAATGTTGAACTTTATATCACATGGGATCACCCATTACCAACAGTTAAAAAAAAAATAGATGCAAGAAAACCAGATATTAGTAGTCCATGAAAAGAAGACAGAAGTAGCATTGAGCACTGAAATTGCTACACCCAGTGACTAGTGTCTTATGTACAGACAGACACAAAGTCATAAAATACCAGGATTTACAGGCAGAAACAAGGGCAGTGTGGAAGAGGGATACCCATACAGTTCCAATAGTAGTAGTAGGAACAATGGGTCTTATAAAAAGAATTTGCAATCATACTTAAATATGTTACCAATACATGTAACTCTGTACGAATTTCAGAGAGAGTCAATTCTGGGCACATTGTGGGTGCTGTGAAGAGCACTTCTGGCTATCATTAGTGACTGAAACAATACTAATTTCTTGAACTTTAATTATACTTTGTCTTAGGAATGGGGTCCATTCCCATCATGGTATTAGAAATCTAAAAAACTTGAAGACATTTAAAAAACAGGGATAAGTACAACATATAAAGAACTGTTTAAGTAGCCAATCAACCATCTTCCTTTTAGGAAAAAAACAATTCCAATAGAAAATCTTTGCAGACATGAGAATAACATGCATACTCCATGCTGACAACTGACTGGGTGTTAGGACTGAGCCCTATACCTTAAAGCTATAAGGTAGATGTCTTAACAACTGAACCACTGTATTTTATGACCCCCATCTTTTTTTCGGTTCTATCTGACCCAGATCACCAGTGAGTAAGATAAGAGAAACCCTGCAGAGTTTGTGATTCTGAATGTCACTGTTTGAAAGTTGGCCTTTCAGAAACGTAACTTTCATATACCTAGGTGGATCAGTAGTTAAGCATTTAGATATATAAACAGACACATCATTAATGATTTTATGCAATTGTTTTAAAGTTGAGTAAATAGATTGTTTCTTTTGTATCCTTTTTTGCTTTATAGGTAATTCCATTTGTATGGAGAGCTAGCACTACCCTTACCTCTACTGTCTCTAGAAAGTATAAAGTACAGGAGGGGCTAAAACGATAGCAGCCCCCTTATGAGCAGAATCAATGGGAAATTAGATAATGGGCAGAATTTACACGGATGCCCTATTGGAGAACAAGCATTCACCCACTCATCCTCCCATAGAAAAACAAGTCAGTTGCTTCACTGTAGCATAACAAAACACTGTGAAACATAGACAAAAAAAAAAGAAAGAAAGAAAGAAAATTACCTTCATCTGTCTTATACTTACTAATATGGCCAAAATACCATGGTTAGATTTTAAAAAGCCACCGAGTTTGGGAAGAAAATTACCAATGAAAATAACTGCAGCAGCAACAACAATGATGTGTGTGTGTCTCTCTCTGAGGCTGGGTGTGTTATATATATGTATTATTAAAAGCATATTTTAATATGTTTTTTACATTTTTTGATGTTATGTACCTTTAAATTTTAAATGGGGTTATGATGTTATAGAGAGAGTTTTTCTATATATTCTAGTATTTGAAAATGTTTGTCTGAAGAAGTTCACGCATTGGCAGTGTTCGAAAGCGCTTACTTTATCTGCTATAAAATTATCTGTTATAAAATAGTTTTTTTTGGAGTGAACCCTTGCCTTTGTTGTTTTCTGGTTTGTTTATATTTTTGAGTTTACATAGTCTGAGGCAGAAATGTTTTGTAAAGCAGTAGGTGTTAATATCTCTGGAATCAGAAGTATAGCTCTTGCAAACAACCTTGCATAAGTTAAAGTAACAAAATAAAAAGTTTAGAGTAAGAGATGTCAAAGCTGAAACTAAATGTGAATGATACATAGATCAGAAATAGGCAGGAGAAGAACCATTTCTCTGGGATGCCAAACTTAGTGATATTATGTATGTACTATTCAAGTGATCACAATATGACATTTGAGGTGTATAGGCAAGTAAGTGTTTGCAATTGCCAGGTGCTTATGTGTACCTGCGTGTGCGTATGTGCAAGAACTTTTATGTGCCTATGCCTCTGTGTGTGTGTGTGTGTGTGTGTGTGTGTGAGAGAGAGAGAGAGAGAGAGAGAGAGAAAGAGACCAGAGCCAATCATGGTCAAATGAGACCATAGGCAGAGTTATGGACTAGCCCCCCCCCCCCCCCCGGCAACAATCCCCACTGTCCCAATACTTGGTTGTCTCTCTCCAATTACCATAAACATTGCTAAAGCCTGTTAGTGTGTATAATATTTTATTTTTTTACCTCTATGTATTAAGACGTTTGGATTCAATTTATTTCAAATTTCATAACATAACATAACCAGTGATGGCCATTTGCTAAACAGAGCACTCTTGCATTGAAAACATACCAAGCATAAACAACAGTAACCCTTTTTTCCCTTGAAATTTAGATTCATTGAAACTCACATTCACTGAAAATGCATCTGGCCAGTGGCAGATCAAGTGTACCTTAGACCTCAGGCTGTTTTCAAACCATGGGACCCCTGCACATTTTAGATCCATCTTCCTAATTGTTTTACATTTTATTTCTTTTAATACAGCAACATCTGCTACAGGGAATTTTAAACATTTTTCCAGCAGTGAAAGAAAATGAATGACCTGATAATGACAAAAATATCCATTTCAGAACATTTCAAACATAAAAGGCTACTCAAACTGCTGTCATTATAATCCACCAATATTCATACTCTACAATCATGGCCAATTTATTGACAGTGTACACATCACATGTCCAATTGTGATAAAAATGACAGGTACTATAATTTGCGTTACACAAATGCACATTAATCCAGCAAAGACAGCCTAATGACTTTTTAACTTCATCAGCTTGGCAGGGTCAGTAATTTTTATCCAAAGACATCCTCCAATGCCAGGAATTATACCTACATTGTTGACTGCATCCTTCTCAGATGTCTATATCAAAAGAATTAATAATAATAATAATAATAATAATAATAATAATGACCAAAGTCACATATTCCAAATGTGTTTCACATAGATGTACAGTAGCTGAAGTAACTTAATGTACACATACACACACACACACACATATGCACTAGTCCTAGCAATGTCTTTTGGCTTTTCCTGGTTAGGAGTCAACACAGTGGCTCACCGGTCTGCACATCAATTGGCAGTGGTGTTTTTATGGTGTTGAGTTGCCAGCCCGGTGCCCAACCTTCACAGAAGGCACACAGATACACACACGCACCTACCTGCATGTCTTTAAAATTCACTCAACCACAGGGAGGACATGCAGACTCTGCACAGAATGTGCTCCAGCCGAGAATCGAACCTCTTGCTGTGAGGCGATAACACTAACTACTGCACCACCGTACCCACCAACACATATGCACTAGTCCTGCAAAGCTAAATTAAAGACTGTTTAAGAAATTACTAGATGGTAAGAGCACAAGTTGCTTTCATCCACAGAAAGCCCCCCCCCCCCCACCAGCAGTTATAGTCACTTTTTTGACTTTACACCCCTTATTGTTATTTACTTGTTTTATTTATTGACATTTGATTACCAGGAACGTCTGACTGGGTAGGAGCCATTTTCAGCTGAGGCATGGGGTGAAAAGTTCCTAATTATTGCAAAACATTTTAAGTACAATAATTTTACAGTCTTTAAAATAATGCAAAAAATACAACAGTTTAAACAATTAAACCAAATTAGACATAATGTGAAAACAATGGTTAAGAAGTTATATGATAATGATTTAATAGTTTGAGAAATGTTAGCCAGTTTATAGAGAAATTAAAGGCAAGTTAGTATAATACAAACAGGAATTGCAATATGAAGTGAAAGAAAAGTAGGCTTATGGTATATTTAGCGAGAAAGCCAGAGGGAGACAAATTGATAGTAAGGTATGGACAGGTATTTGTTAACAGGGATATAGTTTGTACTGGTGCTGAGCAAGAACACAGTCAGCTTTTGGCTAGCACGTCTTTCAGAATGGTTTTGAAGGATGGGAGGGAGGGTATTGACCTGATGGATAGACACAAAGATTTCAAGGTCTTACCAATATGGTATGAGTACAGGCAATGTCCAGCAGATTTGATAGGTTTGTTGACAAACAGGATTTTTTGGTCATTGGATCATAATGACCGATTGGGAACATAGTTGTGTAGAATGTTATTTACTGCTGGAAGCAGATGGATTCTAGATAATTTTACAGATGGTAAGAAGGTGTGTATATGCTAACCAATTTAGGCTTTTTAGTGTTATATAGATTTCTGAAAGGGGGTATTTGCAGCAGAGTTAGCAACTTTATTATAACATTGTTCAAGGTGTTATTTTTTTGATACCTGAAGGTTAATAAGGATAGGAGTGCCATAAAGAACTGTGGGGAGGAGCTAAGTATTGCGTTGGTGAGAAAGTTTATGAATTTATAAAGGAGGCCGACTTTTTGATGATTTTTTTATGCAATTTTGTATTTGCAGATCAAATTTTAGATTACCATCCGCTGTCATCCACAACAATGTGTATTCATTGTGAGTTACCAAGCCATGTTTCAGTTACTGTTAAAGCTTCCTGAGTAATTTTTGGAGGTGTGCCATGTTGTCAGATGTGTAAATCAGTATGGAGTCATCTGCAGAATGCATGAGGGAGGTTTGTTGTGTGGAGTGAATCAAGGATAGACACTTGTGGTACACCGGTGGCAACTGGGAGGTATGGAGAGAGGGAGACCTAATGAGGGCAATTAAAGTAGAAGTTTGCTGTGACAAATGGTGTTGATTGCTTTAGTCTAGAAATAAGGAGGACACTAGTTTGCCATTATCCCTAGCTTTATTCATAGCAGCTATATAGGTCAAAAGTGCAGTATTAATATTATGGGAAGGATGGAAGCCATGTTGTGTAGGAAATAGGTGTTCTTCCTGCAGGAGATAGTTTACCAATTGTTTTTTAGTACATAATGTCTAAAGTTTTGAAATGTTTGTTGAATTTCCTCCTGTGTGTAGAGGGATAATGCCATACTAGACCCTCAGACCCTGCCTTACTAGAGATGCTCCATATCCGTAAGTCTAACTTCTCGCACATTACCCACTCGAAAGGCCTAAATCCAATATGCAACATCAACAAAACCTGCTGGAGAGACAGGTTTGTCTCCCAGAGGCTGCCCTGTCACTGGAATAGAGTTCCCATACATGTCAAACAGAGTACCTCGCTGACCCTCTTCAAGCACAACCTTGATGAGTGGATGGGAAACCCCAAATTTATCCCAGGGGTTCCACCTGTGTCCCTCATTGACAGGGGTGACAGGTGCTGACTGAGGTTTCATTTTTAGGGATAAACTCTTGGCTAGGCTTGTAAGGGACCCTAGGCCATTAGTCTAGTAACCTCCTATGATCCTATGATAATGTTTGACTTTTTCGAGAGAGAGGGAATGTGGGATCCCTGAATTGACCTGTATATAAGGATTGAGATAGGGTAGACAATGCTGTTGGCTTGTATTTTAAAGTACTCACTTGGAAGGTCATTAGCTGAAGTACAGCATGGTTTGAGTTTGTCTAAAAGTAGTTTTATGTAGGATGTGGGCACAGGTTTAAAGGTAAAAGTGGATGTGGTAATGTGGCTGTTGGGCAGGGTTAGGATTAGATGCAGGAGAATCCTTGGTTAGAGATGCTATACTCCTGCTTTTTTCTATTCTGCATTAGCATTCTACCCTTTTTGGATATCCAAATTGCATTGTTTGTTTTCATTCCCTTCTTTCTATGAAGTGCAAGGCTATTCATGAAAGTTGTACAGAATTAATTTACACTGTCATATAAGGAGGGATTTTTAGGAATTTCCAGCTGATAGAATATATGGTAGCAATGAACATTTCTGGGTTAAACTTGGAAAGGTTGTATGCTGTTTAAGTGGATGTGTGAGATGCTGTATAGATTGGGAGATCATTGAAACAGTCAGACATTGTACCAGAAGTGGTGTATTTGCTATACTCTGATACCATAATCTAGTCTAATAGTGAATTTGAAGTCTTTCAGTAGTGTATTTTTCTAAATTTTATTTTCTTCTTCTTTGTATCAGTTTTGTAATGCAATGATTGTTTGTCTACGGTTGTTCTTTACCCTCTAGTAATGATTTTTTTCTTTTTTGCATTACTTGCCTTTGTCCCTGAAGTAAAATCTATTATAGCTGGTTTACCTTACTGTGAGGAAGTATTTCTGAAACTCTCTCATTTCTAATGTTAATCACCAGTAATTCAATTATCAACTTCCTAAAAATTAGAGAGTGCCATAACTTCTTCCTAAGATCCTATTTCTTCTCCCCGCATTAACTATTCCCAAAATCTGAGCTCCTTGTCTTCTCCACGTGTCAGATGCCCTTGCCCTTCCTGTATGAAATCTTGTCTGTGATTCTATAACTTATTGGCACTATTTATTTGCTCCACACTTTCAGCTTTTGGTGTGCCATTATTTGCTTAATGCAGTTCCTTATATAGGGCTGTACATATTTGCCTTCTTGACAGTTTTTTATGTCCCATAGATCCTTCAAGTTTCTACCTTGATTCCCCTGGACATGAGCCAGTAACATGTCCTTCCATTTAGGTATTTAGGTTTGGAGTTGCATCAGATATATGGATCTGATCTGAGTAGAGTGGCCTTAAAGTAAGATTCCAGATCTGGGACCCCAAATACCTCCTTCTCTTTGGGTATTAATTTGTCCAAGTATATCCTTTCTTTTTTGACCTTTCAAAAAAAAATTCTTAACTTCCTTTTTTTAATTTTCCATAATGATTTCTTGGGTTGTAAACGTATGCCTGTCCTATATATAATACCAAAAGCACAAAAACATCTTTATTGACTGTATCTTACTTTCTTCATCCATTAGAAAACATTATCCATTTTCTCCTTTTATTTACTATTTTTAATGCAGTTTCTTCCCTCATTTATTTGCCTTCTTGTTATACCTGTTAGACCAATAGATTTCACTTTATATCATGTTCTTGTAGGATTGCTGTGAATGCTGTACCAATTCACGTGTAAATAAATTGTTTCAAACTATTTTTGTTTTTTAGCTCATTTATTTCATGACCTGCTAATTTATTATATAGATGCAACTTATTAAATAATCTCTTCAAGTCTTGTAATATTACATCATCTGTAAATAGTGCTGTCTTTTCCTGTGTTTCCTACTACTGATACCCTACTGTTTGTGACATTCTTATGTCTCTTGCCAAGGGCTCCAGGTAAAGACAAACAACGTAAAACGGGCAATATATGGGGCTGGACAAATTACCACCACATTTAATTGTTGCATTAGAGCTCTTATAGATGTTAAAGAATAAAGATATCCACCCCTCTGTGAAATTCAGTCCTTTAAGGGTTCCCCTCAGAAATCCACAACTGACCTTATAGAAAGCTTTTTCTACATCTAATCCTATTAACATTATTTTTTTTCTTATCTGTGGCATCCTGTTGTATTATGAGTGTCCTCGTAATGTTAGCAAATGATTATCTTCCTTCTATAAATGCACACTGATCACTGACCAGGCTTTATGATCCCTCTTAAATGTTTTACTAATCTCATAGCTAATGCTGTCATAAAGACTTTATAAACCTGGTTTAAAACTGAAATAGGGCTATATGACCCTGGGTCTGTCAAGTCTATCTCTTCCTTTAGTATGACTAGATGCACTGTCCATCACAGGGGTATCTCACCTCCTTGTAAGATGTTTTACAGCTGTCCCATGCCAACGATTTTATTCAATACTACGCTATTTTACCTCTAGTTCTTCCTGTAGTTTCTGACCAATCCAATTCTTAGCACTACTTTTTTGCATCAAATAGGTTGGGAAGTGCCTGTGTTTTCTGTATACAGTCTAACTCTGTATTGCAATGTAACCTGCAGTCATGCAGGTATGTGTTTGTGCCCTGTACCATGTTGATGTGCTCTGTTCAAACATACCCAGTTTTCTTGTTTCTCAGAAAATTGTGTCTAGTCCATCTAGCTTCTCTTCATAGCCATTAGATCTACTAGTCCAACTATATGCATGCATTTCTGCAAATATCTGCCTTGTATAGTGGTTTTAAGCCTTCTTGGTCTTCCTGATACATTCTCATATTACCCATTATGTTACAGTCTCCGGCCACATATCAGAATTCCTTGTTGGAATGCCATTATGTTAACTATTATTTGCCTTAGTTCTTGTATTTAAGTCTTTAGGGGACATACACTGTAAACACTGTAACTTGCTGCTGCCAACATCTTCCTTTAACTACAACGTATCTACCTAGTCCATCCCTTTTCTCCTATTTTTAGTCCAATGCTCATCTTTACAACCAGCATGGCTCTTCTCCTTCCCCCTCCAATCCTGTATGAGGTGAGTGTAATGCACCATCTGTTATTATTTGGGCATTAGTTTTTGGCAGGTGTGCGAGCACTCTATCCATCTTCTTTCTGCCTACCTAGAAAACCATTTGCCTTCCTTATAATGATACCTGAATTGTGGATAGTCTGTCTAGTGTTGTAGTTTTCTCCCATTCCATTTTTCTTTTTGTTTTTTCACTCTTGCTTTGTCAGACTCCAGCTTTATTCCTTCTGCCTTCTCCTCCCTTTCTAGCTTTACTGTTCTTGATCAGCACAGTATCCACTAACATTCCCCAGTTGTTTTTTGTTTTACAGAAACTATGTAAATCTCTAAATATAACTCCCTTCCCCCTTCTCATTCCATATCTTTACTCTATGCAAGATCCAGTACATGCGATATCCTCCTCACATTCAAAGTAATGCTCATCGACGGCAGCCATACATATTAGCTGAACTCTTGTTTTCACTGGTCATCACCAGGACAGTTTGGGTACCTAATTTGCTGAGATGAGAAGTCATCACCCTTCCTTATCCAGAATGTTGGACTGTCTTTCTTTTAATCTTCATTCCTCTTTTTGTTTTGCCTTGGCCTGACACTTAAATTATACAGGTTTCATTTCTAAGCAGTTACTTGCCAAATCCCTTTGATTGCCATTTAGATTGTATGAATGGTCTCACTGTACTATCAGTTTTGAATTAACCCAAACTTGAGTTTTTTTTTCCACTATTCAACCTACTTTGCTTTTGGCTTACACTATTTCCCTACTGAAGCCGCATATCAGTCTGAATTCTATATGTTTAGCATACTAAGGGATTAATTAATTAACATTTAAGGCATGGGTAGAACCATTCTTGTTACACTGTTGTACAAATGAAAAAAAATCTGTCTGTTCTAGCTTTTCTAAAAATATGTGCCATAACTGATTAAGGTAGCTTACAGTAATGTTTTCAGAATATTTATTTTATATCCCCAACCTCTTAACTATTTTGGTTTAGCCCATGATTTTATGTATTTATTTTTTATAGTTTCTTACTTACTTTGAATTGAACTGCATATTCCTAGTACTTTCTTTTGTTAAGTAATCAGTATAAAAACATTGTCAGACATATCCATGTCAGGATTTAAGTAGCCTTACTGAGAACTTTTAATTAACAGAAAACATTGCCTATTTGTATGTCCACGAAGTCTCTACAATATTCAATAAAGTGCTTCATAGGTTCATAGGTTCATACTAGGCTATCTGCCCCGGGGCATTTATAAGCCTAGCCCGATTGTGTTTGGCTTACGCCACTCCTTGATTTGAGTATACTGTGCCTTTTTTAAAGTTTAGTTTACTGTGCCTCTGTCTAATAGTGACACGGAAGTAATCCCCGGGACAAACCTACGATCCCCCATCCACTCATCAAGATTCTTCTTGAAGAGAGTCAGTGAGGTGCTCTGCCTAACATGAATTGGAATTATATTCCAGAGTGAAGGGAGCCTCTGGGTTATGAATCTATCCCTCCAGCATGTTCTATTTATTTCTGTGCTGAGGTTCAAGTCCCTCGAGCGCGTGGCTCTAATGGATTTAGATTTACTGAGGTGGAGCATGTCCATTAATTCTGGGTTGGACATAGCTTTATATGTCAGGCATAGATCGCCTCGAAGTAGGCGGTATGCAACTGAGTAGAGCTGGAGTTTTTTTAACCGAGCAGCATATGGCATCTGTTTGAGTCCCTTGATCCTCCTGGTGAGGTACTTTTGGGGTCTTTCTAATTGCTGCAGGTGTCGGGTAAGGTACATCCCAAAGTGGGCATTGTATTCTATGATGGGCCTGATGAGGGATGAATAAAGGGGCACGATTACCTCTCTTGATCTAGATGTGAATCCTTTCATGATGAGGTGGGCTATGTAGAAGGTCTTTCTAACCACTTTGGCAATGTGGTTGTCAAAGGAGAGATTGCTATCAACTTGGATCCCCAGATCCCTAATTACTTTCTCTGTACTTAATGGGTTACCACCTATGTGGTAATTTGTGGGCACATTGTTTTTGCCAAAGGGTATGACTGTACACTTTTTGGCATTTAGCTTTAGACCATGGCTCTGGCACCAGTTATCCGTCTCTGCGAGACCTTTTTGAAGGATGTTTGTGTCAGCTGGAGAGTCGATTATGGCACCCAGTTTGCAGTCATCTGCAAACTTGGTGAGCCATAGTCCTCCCACGTTGGCTTGTACCTCAGAAAAGTAAATACTGAACAAGAGAGGTCCCAGGACAGAACCTTGTGGGACGCCACTTGTGACCGGTTTCGAGTCTGACATGGCTCCAGCAACTCTGACTCTGTGGGTTCTGTCTTTGAGCCAGTTTGCGACCCATCTTGTGACATAGGGGTTTATATTTAGGCTGGATAGCTTATCTATGATGCCCGAGTGGGGTATTGTGTCAAATTCCTTTGCGAGATCCAGATAGGCTGTGTGGACTACCTTCCCTTCATCTATGGCCTTGTTGACTGTTTCGAAGAAGTCGACCAGGTTCAAAAGGCAGGATCTGCCCTTGACGAAGCCAAATTGGGTAGGATCTAGTGTCTGTAGGTCCCCAATGTCTTTGTTTATGAGTTCCATGATGATCCTCTCCATAGCCTTGCAGACTAGGCTAGTCAGGCTTATGGGGCGATAGTTTCCAGGGTCCGTAGAGGCGCCACCTTTGTGGAGTGGGACCACTGTTGCTGTACACCATTCTTTGGGCACATATCCTGTAGTGAGGCTGAGATTGTACAGCAGTTTTACTTGAGGGATTAGTTCTTCTTGGAGTTCATGTAGGACGCAACCTGGGACGCCATCTGGTCCCATGGAAGCAGTGTTTTTTGCTTTGGAGAGGGCGGCCTTCACCTGAGCATCAGAGATGTTTGGGAGGCTGCACTCTGCCAGGATAGATACTTGCTCTTTTGGGGTGGAGGGGGTGGAGAGGTTTACACTGAACCTGTCTGCCAGGATATTGGCGATGTCTGTGGGTTCAGTGTATTTTTTGTCATTTAGAATCAACTCAGAACAAGTCTGGGAGTTGCATCCGAGGTTCCTAACATAACTGAAAAAAGCCTTATGATTGTCTTTATTGTCCTGTGCAATTTTTCTCTCTAAGCTGGCCTTGGAGGATTTTATGAGGGATCGTAATTTTTTGCTAGTACTGATCAGAGATGCCTTCCCTTTTAGGGATTTTGCTCTATCATGTAGTAGCTTCCTCCTTCTGTTGTACAGTTTATTTATGGCTGGGGTCCACCAGACTGGACGCCTGCCTTTGGATGATTGGGTCTTGATTTTGTTTGGGATAGCATGATCCATGCATTCCTGGAGATGTCCATAGAATGCATTTATATAGGATTCTGCAGTTTGGGCCGTAGTTTCCACTGTCCCTGGGGCCTTGAAGGATTCCACTTTGGTTTTGAGAAGTGTGAAGTTCACTTTTGAGAAGTTTTTCACTGTGGTTTTCTGGGCTGGGGGTGGGGTCGGGATGTGGATATCCAGTGAAATTAATTTATGGTCTGATCTTACCAATGAGGGATATACTTCTGGTATGGAGCATAGAGTCCCCATGTTGGAATGATCAGGTCTAGTATGTTTTCCCCTCTTGTGGGAGTGGTGACTAGTTGTTCCATAGCATTTGAGTTTATAAATTCCAGGAACCTTTGGGCTAAGGTGCTGGGGCTTGAGTAATGCTCCCAGTCTATGTTTGGGTAGTTGAAGTCGCCCAATATAATGGTGTTCGGAGAGATCTTCATGTTCTCCAATGTTTTCAGGAAAGCCGAGTGGGATTCCTGACTTTGAGAGGGTGGTCTGTAGGATGCTATAAACTGAAAAGCAGTCTTGCCCACTGTCAGTTGCACATGGATGGTCTCAGATACTTCGTGCAATGCCACTAACCTGGAGGTGTGGATATCCTTGATAAATATGGAAACTCCCCCTCCTTTTGTGGTTCGGTCCGGGTTTTGGGGCTGAAAAGCATGATATGAGGTATAACCTGGTAGTGCTGGGGTGCTCTCTGGAGCCTTGAACCAGGTTACTGTCACTGCACAGATATCGATGTTCTCCATACTGAGGAGAGCTTTGAGTGCGTGCATCTTGAGGGTTAAGACTTCTGGCGTTTAGCAGCATTACCCTTAGTTTCTTGTTCCTTGTGCTGTCTATGGAGGTGGGTTTGACTTTTGAGCCTTGCCTAAAAAAGGCACTATGAGGGTGGCAAGAGCCTTTGCCAATATCCGAAAGCCCAGGGGTGACAGGTGCAAGCTGTCCCTAGCGAAGCAACGTGGCTTGTCGAGCATGTCTTCCCAGGCTGACAGACACTGGATCCCCTTTGAATGACACCAAAATTTTAGCCAATTGTTAAAATCAATCATTTTGTCTTTATACTGTGGCATCATTCTAGGTGAGGGTAAGATGCTGCTCAAGGTCAGGGTCATACCGGCCTGGGCTACATGATCAGAGAGCTCCTCTATGTCTCTTTTCATGTAGTCGAGGGAGGTATGTCTCAGGTCATTCTCGCCAGCATGTACAATGACTGAGTCATATTTGTATTTGCTTTGGAGTGACCTGAATGCTTGCGTTATGTGGCGGATCCTAGTACCTGACAGGCAGCACACTGTGACCTTCTCTTTATTCAGCCTGGTGAGCGGGACGTCAATGTGTCTGACAATAGAGTCACCTATTACAAGAGTATCAGGTGTGTTATTCAGCCTTAAGGGCTGTGACTGCTTGGCACACTGACTTTGTGTGCTGTGTGTTGTATGTGTTTTGTTTTGGGGTAGTGTTTGCTTGGATGTCTGCTTTGGAGGTCTCTGTTGCTTAGGTAGATTTTTATTTAGAGCCTCCGAGTATGTTTTTGTGTTTTTATGTGTTTGGTTCGCTGTTGTGGTGGGACTATGTGATACTGGAATTGTGTTGTGTGAGGTTACCTTCTCCTCCTGACTGGTTATACCAGTTTTGAGATGAGAGAGCTCAGCCTCCAGTTTGGCTATATGGTTGCATCTCTCACATATATTTGAACCTGTTTGGAGGAGGAGAGGGTTGTCCGTGTACATGAGACAGTTGTAACATTGCCTCAAAATTCCCAGATTCACCAGCTGGACTGGAGAGGAAACCATTGACTGACCTTTGGACATGCTAGAGTAATATAGGGAACTGAATTAAAACGGACCGATAGGGGACAAGGTAATCGTAGAAAGTATAAGAGTAAGTAGTGCTTATGGTTTATTAGTGCTAACTTGTAAGATTACTTATTTGGACCAGTGAGGGGCCTTAGAATGAGAATATGGTGTTTAATTTGAGAGATAGAGTAGTTTTAAGGGAAAAAGTGAAGAGCAGACTTTGTGGAGCCAGGAATAGTTTAAACCCGATGTTGCGCTATGTGCAAAAATGCGCAAAAGAGGGTTTTAAGAGAGGGAGATCAAGGAGTTTGGAATTGACCCAAAATGGCCAATAAAACTGCAGTTTCAAGGCAGTAACCACTCCCACAGGGGCAGGCAGGCTGCTCAATGTTTATCACTGTCACTGATGAACACAGAGACTTCCCTTTAGCCCAAGCAAACAATGGCCTCCAAGAAACTTACAAACAGTTCAGAACAGCAAATCTGTAACTGAACTTTTTTAAATCTCAGAAAAGTGGGAAAAAAGCAAGATTTTTTTTTTTTGTTTTTTTAAGGAAAGCAGAGGTTCACAAGTATCAACAAGTTAGAACAGTGCAGTAAATGACACCACACTTGAGTGCTAGGCCAGAGACAGATAAAATGCAAGTTTTAAGAAAAAAATGATTTTAAAAATAAGTGCAGGCAGGAAATTCAGTAATCAGCTCTAGGTTGTGTTCTAAATATAGTTACCAACACAGAAATCAAGTTTAACAAGCCAGAAAATGCTCAAAAGTAGGCGGCAATGCAGAAAAACTTAACAAAAATCTGAAGCAAAATACTTAAAATCTCAAAAGTGGCTCCTTTCTTCTCTCAGCGTTTTCTCCTCTTGGTGGGTGCTTCACCAACAGCCAACAAGTCCGAAAAGACCTCTCATTATCTACTCACTGCTTTTCCAGGGGGTTCCACTTTGAGCTGGTTTATTGCTTGTACAGTGTGTTGCCTCATTTCCTTGTTTTTTCTAAAAGTTTTGTTTGAAATGTGGGAAGTGGTTTTGCTGCTATCTTCCCCATGTTTAGTGAAGTGTCTCAACTTCTAGTGCCTTCCTGGTGGTTGTTTTCATCTTCTCCATTGGTTATTTCTATGTTGGTACCTGTCTTATTCAAGTCTTTAAGCAATTGTCTCAGGTCTCCATAGGTTTTGGGCCCCAGTGGATAAATGATGCAAAACACAGCTGGATACAGCAGTGTAAATCTAAGTTACATTTCTTTACATGTTCTAATCACAGGAATAAACAGACTTTTCTTACCACAATTTTATGTAGAATAGTCACTGTCAGCAAACAGCCTGTAATCTCCCATTTTATGCAGTCTCTGTTTTCCACAGGTTTAATTAATTAACATTTAAGGCATGGGTAGAACCATTCTTGTTACACTGTTGTACAAATGAAAAAAAATCTGTCTGTTCTAGCTTTTCTAAAAATATGTGCCATAACTGATTAAGGTAGCTTACAGTAATGTTTTCAGAATATTTATTTTATATCCCCAACCTCTTAACTATTTTGGTTTAGCCCATGATTTTATGTATTTATTTTTTATAGTTTCTTACTTACTTTGAATTGAACTGCGAGGATTGTGAGGATTATTTTTTTCTATTGAATCAAAAAGAAATTTTACAGAGACAGGTCTAAGTTTCTTTCCTGTAACATTGCAGGGCATATTTACTGTACAGGCTCTGCAATCTTTTGAGTGGTAAGTCTCTCCACTGATGACATCATTTCCTCATAAAAGTTTTACAGTCTCCCTGTTCCACCTGCTCTGGGATCTCTGTAAATATTATTTTGCCCTTCTGGATCTATCCTCAAGTTTGATACGCTTTGGAATCAGTTTTTCTTACCTAATTAAAATTTCTCTTTCTCTCACTCTCATTTTTCTTTCTATTTATTTTGCAAGTCTGTTACTTCATCAGAATGTTTGGATAATTGCCTCTGTACTTTTGCAGCTTATGTTTGTTGCTGGTAATTTATTCTATCAGGGTGCTGCTGATTTTAAAAATCTCTTTGTGCATTTGGTCTGTCTTCTTTTCCAAAATATTTAAAAGCTCATCTCTCTTTGCTTAGATAATGGTTTAATTTTCCTGATGCATTTCTACAGCTTCCTTCTTTCCTACATAGATGGGGAAGTTTTCTCTGCCTATTTTTTTGTCCTTTTTAGATCTTGTGATCTTGTTTCTTTTGTGTAGTCTTCCTAAAAGACATAGGTTATTGTCCGAGCTGATTTGAGTAATTATTTGACAGGTTTTACCGGCTTTTTGTACTACAGTTAATGGTAAACTAGCTAGTACTACATATTGTACTTCTGACACTCTCTCTAGCAGAAGTCCCACTCCCACTGGTCTTGACCTATTTCAGTGAGAGAAACGACTGGAGGGCCAACATCAGGTGTCCATGAATGGAGCTAATTCTTCACTTCCTTTCCACCACCTTTAATTAAACAGCTCATGTACCCAGCCAAACAGCATAAGGACATGCCTTTATAGCCCCAGACTGCAGCCATGGCCACCCTCGTTTAAGGGTGGATGCTAATTGTCCCCAGGCTAGAGAACTACACAATGAGTTTTGAAGGACTTGAATGCTTGAATTGTACATGGGGGAGGGGGGGGGCTACTTCTGTTAGCCTAACCACTGACCTATCAGCAGCTGGCATGTGTTGGAACTTCCAGCACACCAGACCCAGTGCCATGCACACTTAGATAACACCAGGCCCACTGCCATGCACATTACCATAACACCAGACCTGGTGTTTTGTACATTTAGATAACAGCAGCCCCAGTGCCATGAACCATCTGCATAAAACCCAGACCCACTGCCAAGAACATTCCATAACAACGGACTCAGTGCCATGCACATTTAGTTGACACCAGACTGAGTGCCATGAACATTTCCATAACATCAGACCCAGTGTCATGCACATTTAGATAACACCAGACCCAGTGCTGTGCACATTTAGATAACACCAGACCCAGTGCCGTGCACATTTAGATAACACCAGACCCAGTGCCATGCACATTTCCACACATCATGTTCATTCTAGTTGCACAGTAAACACTGGCCCAATGCTATCTTAACAGTTACACTCAGACTCTAGTAGGTGCCACATTTCTATATGGCAGAGAAACATTTCATCTGTTTTCCATGATGGACAAATCAGTGTCAACCTGTCACTTCTAACCTTCTAGCACCTGGGTTGCTACTCAACCGATGTCACTCTGTGCCATTGAACCAGGCATTGTTCTTTTTTTTTTAAGACTGCATTTTTACATCTTGTAGAAGTGCTAAATTAACCACAGCTTCTGACTTTGCCTTCCCACTTTAGTTCTACAATTGTTGCTGAAGTCTGTTTGTCTTTTATCAGAATATCATACTTGCTGTTGCTTAGCCTCATTTTCTCATATTTTATCTCCTTGTGTTTTCTTTAATCCAGTTTTAGTATTTCTTGATCTTTTCAGGAGTTTTACAGTTATGATTACCATCTGTGCAGGAAAGTTTGGTAGGGTGAACTACCCATTATTTGTCATATGGAAACTTATTTTTCACCAAATTTGATTATATAAACACATGAGTTTTGAAGCAAATGAGGAGTGCCTTGCCACTCACAAAATAAGAACATCTGAATTTGGCTTCTTTGCACAGGAATGCAAAGTGACTAAATATCTACCGTGTGATGACAGACTCTTTTTTTTTCCTTAAAGGATAAATATGATCTTTTTCATACTTTGTAAAGTTTGTTGCTTTGTAGTATTAACAAAGATTACCAAAAAATTTGATTTTTAATTTCTCATTGCATTTGTGTCTTACTGGGTCTGATTTGGCTACACATTCATTCAATTTGTGAAATTCATCTGCTTCCTAAGTTGTTTTTGTTCCATACTATATACATGTGTATATATATATATATATATATATATATATATATATATATATATATATATATATATATATATATATATATAAAATAGATCTCACTCAAAATAACCTAGCATGTTATATTATTTCACTGCAATTATCAACTGAGACATTACAGATTTGACGAGCTGAGATAGTAAGGTGTATGACAAGGGCTGCACAGGGGCATAGCAGATAGTTTTGTCACCTCACAGCAAAAGAATGGGGTGCCTTCTGTGTGGAGTTTGCATGTCCCCCTTGTGTTTGTGTTGGTTTCCTCTGGGTGCTCCTGTTTCCTCCCATATTCCAAAGACAGGCAGTAGGTGAACCGGACACTCTAAACTTGTCATAGGTGTGAGTGTGTGGTGTGAAGACTGACTGCATCAGGGCTAGTCACCTGGTGGTGTAAACCTTGGCTCTAGATGGTCACCACTGTTAAAGTGACATCACAATCCCATATGCAAAAATGGGAAAAAGTGGTTGTGGCTGAATAGATGGATGGTGTAAGGTATCTGACGCTGTACCCCACTTGAAATTAGTATGGCAATTATAGGGTATGAGTGTAAGGAAAGGCAAAAATTTTTAAGTGGATAGGAAGCTGGATGCCTAACTGGATACACTATATTGTTAGTGGGTAAATGGAATGATTGGAGTTGAAAAGGAAATGGAAGAAGAACGGAACACGTCTGCCAACTAAAAAAGGGAGAGCTCAGCTTAGACTTGAGAAGATGCTGTTCTACAAAGAGCATGCAAGGACCCTGAAATGCACAACCTGAGGCGGTAATATAATATATGACATTAGAGGGTTCAAGAATGTCTGGGGCACAAAAGGACAGGTTGATGCAAAGGAAGCATGGGGTAACTGTTTAGAGGTTTGCTGCAACATCAAAATTCTCAAATGTTTTTATGCATGTATGCTATCTGTATGTGATCCTGCACGATGAAACATTTGTCAGAGTAAAGTGAACAAATAAACTGGAATGTGTTTAGAGTGCACATGTCCAGTGGCACTTCCAAAAGGTGCCATATAGCTTCTGTCTAAATCTTCACCCTCATCCTGAGGAAGACATCCTACTTTATCCATTTGTTTGTTTATGGAGCTACATTACACTATTAAGTGTTTGTAAAGGGGGGGGCACAAACTCTTAAGTTTGTCTGCTATAAGTGTATATGGTTAGGCATCTGATGATTCTTAAGATTACTTACCTAGTATTTTTCCTATAAACACTCAACCTTTTTCACAACCTCTGTTGGTTCACCAGCTAAGCTGTTAGCTTGGAACCTAGAAGTCCAAACTTGGATTCTTTAAAGTCCAGGTATTAGTGATGGTCATGATATTATTATGAGCAATTAAAAGCAAGGCCCATAATTCAAATGCTTTATCATGGAAAGCTACAACATTCGTCTTCATTAGCTTCATATACTATTTTACATACATGTTTCCTTTCTCAGAGCACACATTCCTTGCCTCTGTTTGCCACTTTATTAATGTTATTTTTGACCCATTCTCCACTGATTGTTTAATTTCTGATGCCTCATCTGATGGAGCTTGTGCTACATTCTGTCATTGCTGTACCCCTAAGTACCACCTGACCTAAATTACCAAGACTGAACTGTCATTGCTGCATCCCACTACCAACCTGACCGAAATTACCAAGGGTGAACTACAGTAGAACACACTGAACTCTTCCTCAACAATTTCCCATGATGAATCTTTCATACTTCATACTTGTCTGGAATGTTGTGAGTTGTAGTATCCTGTGGTACAGGGTTTGATTCCCTCAGCCCTCATTTGCATACTATGTAGCCTTGTGCAAGTTACTTAACCAGGAATTGAGCCTGTGGCACTCCTGAAAATGGTCTGTGTATCCAGTGGGCCTAACTGGTTAATAAATGGGTATTATTATTATACTACGTTGTGCCTCACAGTAAGACGCTGACCGGTTCGACTCTCAGCTAGAGCGTCTTCTGCGTGGAGACATGCGTGAATGGGCGTACCTTCGTTGAAGGTTGTGCGTTAGGGCTGGCAACTCAGCACGTAAAAATCAACTGTCAATCATTAGCAGACCGGAGTACCGCTGTGGCGACCCCTAACCGGAAAAAGCCGAAAGACACAACAACAACATTATTATACTTTACTTTGATTCTTCAGGACTGACTTTTACCTCTGAATCGCGTCCTATTTATATTATTTCCATTTTCATATCTGTAACTAATTCTAATACTGGAAATGTAGTTTCTCTGATTCACATAAGTTCCAACCCATACCTAATATGGTCACCTACAAGGTTTGTTCAAAACCATTAGTTCCAAGTATTAGTCAGACTTTCCATTAAACAAAAGCAAGCACTGGTACATACAACCAGTAAGTGCAAATATTAGCAAATGGCTGTTCAGTGTTTCCCTGCAAGTCAGTTGATTGGACTATAACTTCCTCATCACAACGTAGTGAGTTTACTGTGAATGTGGAACCACTATGGCTTGTTTTGTCCCAGTAGTTGTACAACTGTAGAGTTGGTACAAGCATGACCAGGTGTGAGGTTCAGGGGGACATGCTTCCCTGCAAAAAAAAAAAAAGAAATGTTTTATGGTGTTGCTTTTTTTGTTAAATGTAGAGCTTGTATTTCAGTCAGATGAGATCATGAAAGTATGTGTTTCCAAATGATGATCTTTCAGTCTTTGATAGCGGCAGCTACCACAACCACCCAACATCTGCACTGTATGAAACATCCTGTGAATCAGATGAGGGTGACAGAAACAAGTTTGGGGCAGAAATTACTATATCAGATTTGGAGTGTTTGCTCCATTTGACTGCTGAGGTGGTGGTTGTATACAGATGCTAGTGTGTATTTTTTTTCAGTGCAACTTGAAATATTTCACACAGTTTGAATTCAAGTCTATTTTAGAGCATGAAGGGCTTTTTCTGATGTTGCTGTATTCACTGCTGCCAAGAATATCAACATGACATCTTCCAGAACATGGAAGCATTGAGTTACGCATATGTGTACAAGAATGAACAGCTAAACTCTGCAGTCTTATTGCTGGTATCAGAAAATACTTTTGTACACAAAGAAATAAACAAGATATATGGAATTTAAGAACTGTGTTATTCTCTTTTGACAAGAGACTATCACTCACAGTTTCTAGCATTCAGTATTTTGCTCTGGTACTGGAGCGTGCAACTCAGCTGTTCAGGTCAATTGCACTGCTCTGTACAGCAGTTTTGCTTTCAACGACCTGTGGCGATCCATCCATCTTATGCAATTATCGGCTTTAGCTTTCTCATGTTCTGTGTTGCCTAGCTGCACTAATGCTGAGTGAACTATTTGTATCTTTTTCAGCACTATAGTAACTGTTTAAGCATCCATTTCATTAGTTTAAGTGCTGTGCTGCTTTTTCGTTTTTATTAAAAGTTAATGGCCTGAGTATTAATGGGAGATCAACTGAGGTCATTTGCTGTATGTGACACATTACTGGCACTGTTTCCAGATCAAATATTAATAGACAAACACAGGTGGTTGTAGGAATCAGTGACACAGAAACTGGATTCATAATGGTGTAATCTGACCACACTGGTGTTACAGCTCAAGGCAGTGCCTTATGAATGTATCTTTGTGGAAAGCTAGAGACTTGGCAAACTAGACCTGAAGCTGTGTCCAGGGAAGCCTATAGCAGTTAGACTACATTTAAGGAAAGAAGGCATAAGTGGTTTAAATTTAAATATGGCACGACCTACATTATTTCACTGACCATCTCCTCTCCTTTACCCAAGAACCCAATACTGGCAGTCCTCTCATGCCATGCAATTTATTCATGTAACATGGCTCAGGCAGTAACCAATATATAATAAGGGGTTAATTTGGGGATCTTATTTACTGTGCAGGAAGATGAGGACTAGTCCAGTAAGGTAAATTTGTATACATTTCTGGGAAGTTTCTGGTGCCGGTCTGAGCTACATCTAAGTTTGCTGCAAGCTCTGTCAGTACTGAGTTCCCTTCTAGGTACTGCTCACAATTCACTGCTCAATGCATACTGATAAGGTTATATATTATGTCTGCAAAAAGACACATTTAATATTAATCTGTAGCCAGTATCAGTGTCTGTACAGTTAGCATGCTGTTCTAGCTGCTGGAAGATCAGCAGGCTGTGGGTTCTATTGCCACCACAGGCAGTTGGATTAATTTTCCAGTACTGACACTGCAGTGCAGCATTACAGAGTGCTGCACTTCTGCATGTGCCGTCCTTTAGATGAGATGTTAAAATGAAATCCCATCTGCCTGAATTGGTAGCAGTGTCAAGTGGATAGAAATATCCTGAGGCACATGTAAAAATGTACGGGGTTTTATTGAAAGTATCACTCGGCACATTGATAAACAATATATAGACAATGGTAAGGGTATATAAGTAAATGAAAAAGCATAAATACAAACATCAAAAATGATTCACACTGCCTACCTTGACTTGGCCAAGGTGTTTGACACAAAATACCCTAGTTGAGCATTGCCGACAAACTCAAGAGGTTAGGTATAAACTCTTATGCATTACCAGTGGATAGCCGGTTAGTTTACGGTCAGGATCCAGGGAGTTAAGAGTTTGGGAGTCCTCCTCTACAAAGAGTTCACACACAAGTGCAGTCCCTCAGGGATTGGTCATGGGACTGCTCCTTTTTGGAATTTACTTCTCATAAGTTTATAGATTCACTGGAAAATGTTAGGCTAGCCGCCCTTGTGGGCCATTTTAAGCCTAACCAGTTTTCCATAAAGGTGAGATCAAACCATTCACTTTGTGTCTGTGAGCTAAGTACCTTAACCATTATGCCAACACCAAACACCTGAAGGATGTCCTTGAAGTCCCCCTTGCACTCCTCCAGCTTTTACTGCTACTGTTTTAGCCATCACTAAATGTGTTGCATGATACTTAGTACTTACTCACATAGTTCATAGGCAACTACTAGTCCATCAGTCTGCAGACTGTTTCAAGCCTAGGCAATAACCAGAGGTCAGAATCAAACCCTGTATCTTGCATCTGTGAGGTAAAGGCATCCACTATTATGCCAAACGTTCACTATTCACCATGCCAAACCCTCACTCCAAAGTGAAGGTCAATGTCAATAGTCTCTGGCTGACCAAATTTACAGATAATTGTAAATTGTATGCAGTCACAGAATCCCCCACAGACACTAATGTTCTCCAAGAAAGGTTGATAGATACAAATAACTGTTATCTGAGCTGTGTATTAAAACTAAATGCCAAGAAATGTATAATAGTATTCTTCAGGAAGTCAGCCACCCCTGGTAACTGCCATATTCACAGCACACCCCTATGAGCTGAGCCAGTAGTCAGGGACTTGGAGATGCACACAGACAGTAATTTAGCCTTTGACCATCATGTGTGTATGGCAATGAGGAGATCATTCTATGCTATGAAGCTTATATACAAAGGAATGGAATCTAGGTCAAAGGAGGTCATTGTTCCACTATGTTCAGCACTCATCAGACTTATCATTCAGTATGATGCCCCATTTGTTACATACCAGACACATCTGACAACTGGAAAGTCTACAGAGTTTCTTCACTAAAAGAATACAGGGCATAAATAACATGTCCTATCCAGACAGCTTCAGAGCCCTATGCCTGTATTCTATCTCCTACAGGCTGTTGAGAGGGGAGATCTGTACCCATTGTACAAGGCATCATCAGACCCATCTCTGATGGACCTACAGAACCACAAAACAAACAGCAACAGAATTTCCCACTCTGAAGAGTTTAACCTTGCCTGTAATATAAATAACACCTGCTGGAGAGGCAGAGACAGATATACATCCAATAGACTTCCCTTAGACTTCCCTTCACTGAAACACACACTCCATCCATGTGAAATGGAGTTCCTCCCTAATCCAATTCAAGAGTAACTTGGACAACTAGATGGGGGACCAGAAATGAACCCCTCATTTGGCACCTGTCTCTAAGGGGCAATGGCAGCCTGTAAATGGTTCATCTCCCAGGATCCTGCTTGTAAATGTTTCATTTCCCAAGCACCTGCTTATACTACCAAGGGTACCAGAACTTGTCAAAGATTTGTAATGTGTGGCTAGTCTTAAAAAGGCCCTAGTGGTGGAGGCCTTCCAAAACAGCTGCACACTGATCACCAGGTTAATTTTAGGTCCCCCAGTGTGAAAAAAGAAACTGAGGAATAACAGACAGTGGTATTGTCAGCTTGAGCAAAATTCAGTTACTGGCTAGTACGTACACTGGATGCCAACAAAGAAGACATTTAGATAACCTGAAAGAAAATCAACCAGAAAAGGTAAAGGGAAGACAGTAGCTGGGAAGAATACTGTGGTTAATCAGCAAAAAGTAGTTCAAACTTCCAGTAATCTAGAGGAAAAATAAATTAAATGTACTCAGAGGTAATTAAAATAAATGAAACACTGAAGGAGTATATCAAATAATAAAAGGTTGAAACAATAGAATAAACTTTAACTATAATCAGATGAAGTGATAAAACTGCAAAAATCAGAGACTGAAATGAAGAAAGGCTAGTTAAGTATGAAACTTAAAGAGCAGCTGTTTCACAAAATGGTAGAGTTTGAAGACAGGGTGCACAGAGAAAATCTGAAATTTTCTGCTGTACCATAGAAACTGAAAGGAACAGACTCTCTATATAAAGTTTATTTAGCACAGTTAAGCAATTGAACTGATATTCTCCAGTAGGATGTGTTAACTGAAAGGCCATATCAAGTGTGTATGCTTCAGATCTGGCCATGAAAAAGCAGCCAAGACCTTTATTAATAAAGATGTAATCATACCAGCAGAAAGAATTGATCCTGACAAAACTATGGCAGAAGGGAAAAGTACTAAAAATTGGAGATAGCAGAGTGTTTGTAAAAAATGGTTATTCACTGTAAATCAAGCATAGGATAAGCAAATTTATCCCAGAATGTTGAAAGGCAGGTGTCCGATTCAAGCTGCTATATTCTGCTTTCTTTAGACTTTTTTCCTAGAAGATGAAAATCATTTTTTGATGCTGAAAGGGCTAAGGAGGCTATAAAAAAATATTAACAAAAATAGAGCCAGCAAGCAGAAGGGGACTCTGCTTCTCATTCTTCTGACAGTAAAGCTCATAGAGAGAGTTTGTCAGTGAAACATTTTCCAATGTTCCAAAGGAAAATGCTTGAGAGAGAGAAAAAAAGCAGAGGATATATCAAGAAGAATCAGGAGTACCTTGAATTTAAACCAGAGTCTGTTGCTGGAGGATGAAGATGAATAGGAAGAAGACCAGCAACACAGAAATTAGTGAATAAATGTAATATTATAACGCATCTATCGCATTTGTTGAAATATGGCTGTGCAAGAAAATGTGGCTTAAAAAGACTGTATTTTTGTTGATGTTGTTAACCTTGTGGGTAGACTGTAAAACATATACCCCCACTTTATGTCCTACTAATATTTATAAAGGCACTAACAGTGGGAAAAAGTAACTGTAAGTAAAATTATATTTGCTCTTATTAAGGACATTTTAAATGTGAGGGGAGGCTATTTTGTGACTGCTGTATATGTTAAAGAAATTAAGTAAGTACTGTTTAGTTCTAAGAACTATAGGCTTTACAGTATAACGGGAAAAGAAAGGTTGGACAAAAAGCAAGTTTAAAGGACTACTATTGGCAAATGATGGAAAAACATATATTTTTTATCTTGCCATGAATAACTGCACCTCCCAAAACTGCCTGCAGCAAAATAAGTACTCATTCATGATTTTTTTTTTTTATCCTGGTCTGCCCTCATGGTGGCAGAAATCCTGATGCCTCTGGAAAGCCAAATCTGTCCCATAATGCACTACGACAGCACAGATTTTCAGAATAAGTAACACTTCCTTTCACTTAGAGTGGAACACCTGAAAAGCTGCAAAGTTTGAGAGTCTGCAGATTATGGGTCATTGACTGGTCTGCACTGTATTTTACAAATGTTCTTACTCTGAAAGAAGCTTGCAAAAGTGTCAACAAATTACTGAGATAAAAAACAGGCTTTTTACAAAGAGCAGTTTCGCAAGTTTTAGTTCCTGGCCAAGTTACTCGTCCCATCTCCCATCTTTCAGTGAACTAGAGTCTCACATTTCCAGCTTGGCTAGATTGAACTAGTCAACTTTGCATGACAATACACATCAAACAAATCACAGCCTGGTTCATACTAGGCTATCTGCCCTAGGGCATTTATAAGCCTAGCCAGAATGTGTTTGGCTTTCACCACCCATTTTAAATTAATTTTGCTATGCCCTTTTTCGAGGTTAGTATACTGTGCCTCTAACAGTGACACAGAAGTGATACCCGGGGTAAACCTACGATCTCCCATCCACTCATCAAGATTCCTCTTGAAGAGAGTCAATGAGGGACTCTGCCTAACCTAGCTAGTGTGCCACTATAACTGTTCCCTCATACATCTCTTCACTTCTGAATAGCATTTCCCAGAAATTATTTCTAAAAAATAAATAAATAAATAAAAACACACACATCAATCCAGAGTTTAGGCAAATTTATCATTTTTTTAAAATGTGAAACTGTAAAATGTTTTATTTGAACTGCATTTTGGCTGCTTATGTGGTTATCTGGGCGGCACAGTGGTGCAGTGTTCTCCTGTGTTTCAGTGGGTTTTTTCCCGGGGTATCCTAAGTTTCCTCCCACAAAGACATGCATCTGGAGCATTTCTCCCCGGGCCTCCGCTGAAAACAGGCTCTGTAGAACCTAGTCGGACATTCCCGGTCAACAAATGTTAAATAAAAAAAAAAAAATAAATAAATAAATCTTTGCATATTTATTTTGTTATAGAATAACCT
The DNA here is from genome assembly GCF_019279795.1 of Protopterus annectens. NCBI lineage: Eukaryota > Metazoa > Chordata > Ceratodontiformes > Protopteridae > Protopterus > Protopterus annectens. The sequence goes on along the minus strand of NC_056729.1, from coordinate 1,365,734,695 downwards.
GAACTATGGTATTTAATGCCAAGCTTTACATAGCAATGAAACAGATCTCGGTTTCTTCTTAAAGGCACACTGTACCACTTCCAAATCTAGTTTCTTACCTTGGTCCAAGATCTTAACATTACCACCCACTTTATAAATTACCTCCCTCTTTGTGACATCACTGTAAGTCCCAGCTCAACTATCCCATTTCTTTTAATTAAGGCAAATGCTCTGTCCGTTCTTGATTTGATTCCCTAAGGAAAACAAAAAGAAGAGTGTGTGTGTTGCTAATGAGTTTTCTGTATCACATGGACCCCAAATGCATCAGCCAATCCTAATCTTTATTATTGCAATACCGTTTTCAGACTGTAACAAATGTAATGTAATAAGCATTTTGTTACACTTTTAAAAGTTAAAAATGTTTTAAATTTTTGTTTTTTGATTTTAACCAAAACCAAAGATTTTTTTAATTTAATATGTTGAAGGAGGATTTGTGGCAAGGCACAGAAATAAGACCTGAGGGATGTGCTCACTCAATACTTGAGCGAGCACTAGAATGGGCATTGGCGATTTTTTTCTTGAGACTGCGTACCTCTCAACTGTCCATAATCCAAATTTTGCATGTTGTGCATGGTCTTCAGTTTCCACGAAAGGGATCTCTATAACTGCAGCTGCAAATGCAATCCTGACCATTGATTAATGCCTACCGTTTTTTTTAAAAAATCACTACTGCATTTGCTTTCAGACTGAGCACTTTAGTGCTGGGTGTGTGGTGAAACTGCAGCAACCACAACTGTGTTACAGTTAAAAAAAAGAAGAAATTAATTTTTTTTTAACTTTTAAACTCTAACAAAATGCTTGCTATGACGTAGCAAGCAGTTGCTGCAGTTTAGACCAAGGGTGTAGCCATGCATACTCTTCGTGCTCTACTGAGTAGATTTTTCTCTTTGCATCACTTAGGAGTATTGCTAGTTTTTGAGGCTGTTTTAGGTCTATAACTGTCTAAAGTGATACTTCTGACAATGGATACATAACTTGCTTACAGAGAAAATTGCAATCTGAAAATGTCTTCTATAGCTTTACAGGAGACCACTGAAAATGATATATAGATTTAGTAACTGCTGGGGGGGGGGCAACACTTTGAAAGATGTGTCCATTTGCTTTAAATACAGTGTTGGCTAGAGGGCAGCAAAAAGAGGTTTTGTTAACAAAATGGAATTTTGTGGCTGCACCTCTGGTTTAAACCATACACTGAGTGTAACCAATGCGATCAGCTGATTCTGAACTTGATTAATGCAATGCCGGCTTTTAAAATCTGGTATTGCATTTACTGTCAGACTGAGCCCTGTAGCTCTTGGTGTGTGGTCTAAACTGTATCAACTGCTAGCTACATCGTAACAAACATTTTGTTAGCGTTAAAAAAGAAGAAATAAAAAGGATTTTTTTTTACTTTTAAACTGTAACAAAATGCTTGTTACGATGTAGAAGCAGTTGCTACACTGTGTATTTACATATGTGTGTTTCTGTTTTTATATATATATATATATATATATATATATATATATATATATATATATACACACACACACACATGTGTGGGGGTGTCTATGTATATCTCTGTGTGCATATATATATATATATATATATATATATATATATATATATATATATATATATATATACATACACACACATATATAGGTGTGTGTGTGTGTATACATATATATATATATATATATATATATATATTGAGAGAGAGAGGTGTGTGTTTGTGTCTGTATACACATAGATATGAGTGTTTGTGTGTGTATATGTATACATACATATATATATATATATATATATATATATATATATATTGAGAGAGAAGTGTGTGTCTATATACACATAGATATGAGTGTTTGTGTGTGTGTGTGTATATATGTATTTTATAGTATAATACATATATATTCCTTTAAGTATTTGAACAGGAAGGAGGGGGTTAGACCAATCTTAAATGTGCTGCTAGTACTTAAGTGTGTGTTTAATGTAATTAAATTGTCTGATGAAGTTTAACAAATTTTATGTTAAACGAAATTGTTAATGTAAAGTTTGTTTTTAAGTTGATTTTTAAGCAGTTTTAATAAAGGTTTCAAATTTATTTGTGAGCTTTGTATCTCTGCAGCTGTTTTTTCATTTATTTGGTTTGATTGTTTTTCGTTCAGTGGTTTACGTTATGGCAACATAGAATGGATCTAGCTCCCCTCAGCTATTTTGCCAGTTGGGGAATGAGGAGATAGTTAGTATTGGAAAATTAACTGGTCTTGTTCAGCAGCTGTCTCAGTGCATTGACCATTTATATGTTCAATTTGGAGTCAATGTGCTAAACGGAGCTAACCCTCTGGACTGTCACAGTGATGAACAACATACAAAGATGCAACAGAAACCTAATCGAACAGAACCATCCTTGAGACGTGGAGTAGAAGCGCTATCCAATCGGGTGCACACTGACGTAGATAGGATAACTACACAGCCTACCGGAAATACTAACAGAATGGAAGGAGCACACTTAAGGAATTCAGAACCTATCTGTGCAAAATGGGGACAGATCCAAAGGGAAGTCCCTACACTAAACAACTGGATCCTCACAGGCTTCACTTTAAATCCAATGGTCCAGCTTCAACCCATAAATATGGATGGTAAGCTTAATAACTATGACAAAAAACTTTCAAAATGCAAAAAGTTGCACTTAGAGAATACATATTTACGGGAATGCATTAGTTTAAAAATAATACCTAAAGGATTACGCAGTTGGCAGTATCCTTCAGGTATAGTTGAGAAATTGGCATTGCATGTGGACCTTCTTAAACTTTTTAATAAATTGATATGGAATTACTGGAAGTACTAATAAGACACAACAATAATTTGATTGAAACCCTTATCGAAGATTTAGAGAAGCTGGATGATGATGAAATCCGTGTAAACGACACATATGAACAAGTTAGCTATGAACTTTTATGTATTTTCAATAGCGTTGAGCAACGTGAATAAATTAAAAGCAAGTAAGTTTAATAAAATAGACAGAGACATTCATGATTATCATAACGGCACAGCATACCCCCATCCCCCGACTTCACAGCAATGGACAGGAGGACAATATGAAAATAATGAACATCATAGTTACAATCAATCAATAAATTCACGAAATAATCAGAATCTTGGTAGCGAACCAAATTTAAACATTGACAATAACAATTTCCCAGAGATACGAAAATCTGAGAGAATGAGGAACACAAATAATGGCAATGGTAACAATTTTCCAATATGGAGGGGTTTCAACCAATGAGACAGAGGAACAAATGGGGGAGGACTTAAATAACCATTTGCCTGTTTTCTGAGGATACCGAAGCTGAATCTTTGAATTTTAGTGCACAAGAGACTCTAGTATTGAATAATTGTAATATTGTTCTGAACCATGAAAAAGACTTTAATGTATATACTTTTACAGAAATGAAATGAGACTCTACTGTTGTAAATTTATTGGCTAAAGGCATGACTTTTGTGCCCAGTAGCCATTTTTATGTGACAAATACCATTATGGATTTGAAAATGTATTTATGAAAAATAAATCTCTCCCTTATATTAGAGGAAGGAAGAAAAAATAGGATCCATAATGAATATCATATTAGTAGCACCTGTAATCCATCTCTACATCCCCTTCTGACTACATACGAGAAAACATGCTAATTAGATTTTAGGAAGGCTGCATTAAATAAAAGTAATATGAGAAACAAAAAAGCAGAAACCACGAAGGAATAAATGCTTCTGTGATATAAAGGACAAGTCCAAATAACTGCAAAGCATAAAACATACACAGGAGCAAAAACAGCAGCCAAATCCAGTCTTGTCAAAACGCCAACAAATAATCCAAAACGTAATAATAACAAGAGGCAAGATTTTATTTCATAAGTAAGCGCTTTCACCATAAAGCTTCTTCAGACTTTAAAACCATTTAAAAAGCAGTCGTTTAAATAATAGTAAAACTCATGCCATAGGTTATTTCAAACACATGCTAAATGGTAGCAATTGAATATTTAAAGCAACAAACATATTCATATAATAAAAGTATATAAAACCATTAATATCATAAAAATATATATATTATGAATGTATATGTGCAACCCCTTCCTCTATTTAGGTCTGAATAACCTTCTTCTCCGAAGGAATGGTTGCAAATAAACTTTATCATTTAGACCTGGTGATCTATCCGCTCTACAGCGGATAATCCATTGCAACTCACACTCTTCGGTATATTTATCTATATCACCTCCTCTGATACTGGGGGAGATGATTTGCATAACAAAAAACTTAAAACAATGCAGTGCACCTAACTGCTTATAATGCTTGGCTAAGGCATTATGTTCAGTGCCAACTCTTATATGGTAAATATGTTCTCTAATACATTCACGTAATTGCCTATTGGTTTTACCAATATAAAATGCTGTACATGCCAAGCACTTAGCTAGGTAAACAACGTTGGTACTCCTACAATTGGTTTGAGAACTAAAATGGAATTCATAGCCAGAAACTGGTTGCTTGAAAATGCAACCTGTGTCAATGTATTGACATAGATTACAAGTATTACAGGGTCTTATTAAAACTAGGTGTAGTACAACTAATATTAGTCAACCTAACTGGATAATTACAAAGCATTTGCTTCAAATTTTTCTTATTTTTATATCGAAACAAAGGTCTATCACCCACTATGGCACTGATGTCATCATTTAACAATAGGGTATCCCAATGTTTCGTAATTACATCTCTAATGACACCCACATCGCTCGTATAAAACAGGTATTTTCAAACTATTTGTTCTCTTCACCTGTTGGGTATGAACATCGTCACTACGACCCGAAAATACGGTCGTGCCCTTGTTGTTCTTAGTTCAGTCACTAGGGTCACTACCTTTTCTAAATCTCCTTTATTGTAACATCTCTCAATGAACCTGTTCTTACGCTCTAACACCTCTTGATCATAACCTTCAATTGTTGGATTTAACCTGGATGCCCTCATCATCTGTCCTTCTACTACCTTATCAGAAACATACCTAGGGTGCATGCTGTGTCTGTAAAGTAGGGTATTCCTATGACATGCTTTCCTATGTACAGAGGTATTTAATAACCCATTTTCTAATCTCATAACATTCACATCCAAAAAAGAAATGTTGGATGTAGAGTAACATAGACTAAACTTAAGGAAGTCCGTGGTGGTATTAATTATGGAAACAAACTTCAAAAGGCTATTTTCATCCCCCTTCCAAATCAAGAAGAGGTCATCCACGAATCTTCTATAAAACCCTACATATTGTTGGAAAACTATATGGGGAAATAAAAGTTCTTCTTCCCAATCATCCATCACTATGTTGGCGTAGCTATTGGCACAAGAAGTGCCCATAGCTACGCCATCTTTCTGCAAATAGATTTTCTCATTAAACATAAAGACGTTGTTGTACAACACCGTTTCTAAAAATAGGGCCAATAAATCTATTGTATTATTCCCCAGGTTAGACTTGCAGAACCCTCTTCAGGTCACCCCACAAATTTTCTATTGGATTTAGGTCTGGGTTCTGGCTGGGCCATTCTAAAACTTTAATTTTCTTCAGGTGAAGCCATTCTTTTGTTAATTTGGATGCATGCTTGGGGTCACTGTCTTGTTGAAAGTCTAGCAGATGCTCGAAGGTTTTGGGCCAAAAGTGACTGGTATTTGGAACTGTTCATAATTCCCTCCATCTTGACTAAATTCCCAGTTCCAGCTGAAGAAAAAGAAAAGCAACCCCAAAGCATGATATGCCACCACCATGCTTCATTGTGGGGATGGTGTTCTTTTGGTGATGCAAAGTGTTGTTTTTGCGCCAAACGTATCTTTTTGGAATTGTGCCCAAAATGTTCAGCCTTGGTCTAATCAGGGCATAACACATTTTCCCGCATGCTTTTGGGAGACTTGATGTATTGTTTTGCAAATTTTAGCCAGGCCTGGATGTTTTTCTTTGTAAGAAAAGGCTTCCGTCTTGCAACCCTACCCCATAATCTAGACATATGGAGAATATGGGAGATTATTCTCACATGTAGTACACAACCAGTATTTGCAAGAAATTCCTGCAGCTCCTTCAGTGTACTGTAGGTCTCTTGGCAGCCTTTCTAACCAGTTTTCATCATGTCTTTTCATCAATTTTGGAGGGACGTCCAGTTTTTTGCAACATCACTATTGTCCCATATTTTCTCCACTTTTTGATGATGGTCTTCACTGTGTTCCATGGTATATCCAATGCTGTGGAAATTTTTTATACCCTTCTCCTGACTGATACCTTTCAACAATGTGATCCCTTTGATGCTTTTTAGCTCTCTGCAAACCATTTCTTTTGCTTTAGCAGGCAACTGAGTAAATGCCAGGAAAATCCTGCTAGGACAGCTGAACTTTATTTGGGGTTAATCATAGTCTCTTTAATTGATGGCAGGTGTGCACCCAAGAAGACTGAATGCTGTAATTAAATCAAAAGGTGCTTGAACAAAGTATTAGTTTAAGGGTGTGCACACAGCAAACTATTCGTTTAAGGGTGTGCACACTTATGCAACCAGCGTATTATACATTTTTTATTTTTTTATATTTTTCCCCTAACAGATTTGTTTGTTTTTCAATTGAATTGTACAAGTTATAGGTCACATTAAAGGTAGGAAAACTTTTGAAATTATTTATTGTGGTCTCATTATTTTATATCACAAAATTAACTTTTTTCCACTGGAGTGCAATCTTGGAGTTGGTGTATTTAATTTACGGGTGGTGTGGGGGGCTGGCCCCCTGCAGAAACGTACTATCAAGTGTGTGTGTTAGTTAGATGTTGTAGGTGGAGGGGATCTTATTTACTTGTGCAATGTAGTTTTCAATGTTATGAAGCACTCTTTCGATGTTCTGAGTTTTCAAGGTTTTGAATTTTCAATGTTATGGTTTCAATTGTATGAAATTTAACATTGTAAATTTTCAATGTTATGAATTAGACCCATATATATATATATATATATATATATATATATATATATATATATATATATATATGTATACACACACAAACATATATATATATATATATATATATATATATATATATATATATATAAATCAAATGTATATTTTTGAATATAGGTTCATAGGTTGGCACTAGGCTATCGGCCTTAAGGCCTATACAAGCCTAGCCATAACAATTCCCTGGCTATTTCTTCCCACAATGTTTACTTCCCTGGACCCCTGTCTAGCAGGCAACGGACATGATCCCCGGGGTGAATTTCCTATCTCCTATCCATTTGTCAAGATTCCTTTTGAAGAGGGCCAAAGAGGTGCTCTGCTTAACATGTATGGGCAATCTATTCCAGAGTCGGGATTCTCTGGATCAGGAACCTATCCCTCCAGCATGTTTTGTTCATTGTGATGACAAAGTTTAGATCCCTGGAGCATGTGGCTCTAAGGGATTGGGGTTTCTTTAAGTGTAGCATGTCCAACAGCTCTGGGTTTGACATGGCCTTGTATGTTAAGCAGAGATCACTTCTGAGTAGATGATATGTGACAGAGTATTGCTGGAGTTTTTTTAGATGGTCAGTATAGGGCATCTACTTTAGGCCTGTGATTCATTTAGTGAGGTATTTCTGCGGCCTTTCCACTTGTTGCAGATGTCTTGAGAGGTACATACCAAACGGGGCGTTGTATTCTATAATGGGTCTAATGAGGGATGAGTACAGTGGGACAATGACCTCCTTTTTATTGGATGAAAAGCTCTAAGTGATGAGAATATCCACATCATTTGGGGATTAAATAATGGCTCCCAGTTTGCAGTCATCTGTGAACTTTGTTAGCCAGAGTCCCTTAGTGTTGGCCTGTACTTCAGAGAAGTAGATGCCAAACAAGAGTGGTCCCAGGATTGAACCCTGAGGTACTCCACTTGTCTGGATTTGGAGTCGGCTACTTTTACAGTGTAGGTTCTGTCAGTAACCCGGTTGGCAACCCATCGAGTGACGTAGGGATTAATGCTCAGCTTAGTAAGTTTGTCTATGATTCCAGAGTGGGGGATGGTGTCAAACGCCTTGGCGAGGTCCATATAGGCTGTGTGGACCACCTTACCCTCGTCCACAGCATATATATATATATATATATATATATATATATATATATATATATATATGGGTCTACTTCATAAGATCGACAGACCATTTGGTCGACAGCTCATTTGGTCGACAACCAATATTCAAGGTACTTAACAGGGATTTGCCCCCCTCCCCAATGTTGTGTGACCCTGGAGTTGATATATATATTTGGGGGGGTGGGGGCAAAGCCCCCCACCTATTTCCATTTAAAACATGAAAATACAACAAAAACGACATATTTTAAATGAAAATAGGTGGGGGGGGCATCACCCCCTATACCCCCCCAATGTGGGGAGCTGTGCCCCCCACACCCCCTAACTATATATATCAACTCTAGGGTCGCACAACATTGGGGAGGGGTGCAAATCCTAGGTTTTTGTCTTGAATACTGGTTGTCGACCAAATGAGTTGTTGACCAAATGAATGTCGATCAAATGGTCTGTCGATCTTATGAAGAAGACCCATATATATATATATATATATATATATATATATATATATATGTATATATACACACATCTAAATATATAGATAGATAGATATGTGCATGTGTGCACACGCACAAATGTTTTGAGAGTAAATGTGAGTAAATGACTTAAAAATATACTATGAACTACAGTGGACCTCAGTAATACATTATTTTTATTATTATCATCATCATTATTTGTATGTTAACCAGGCAGTATATAACATACCCAGATTCCCATTAGCAGTTTTCCCTACTGGTAGATATAACAAGGTCAGAAAAATGAAACTCTAATTTCATCCACAAAAAGACTGAAAGAAAATAATATTTGCTTTTGTTTTGGAAGGGGCAAACAACCCATATTTGAAAAAAAAATGGATTTTCTGTTTTTATTGGTTTTGCCCTGAATTCTTACAGCTATCCATACTGGTTAAAAAGGTTGCAAGAGAAGTACTGGAATTGATCTGTAAAGTCACCCTATTTCACAAATGTGGAATTCATTTGGTAAGGTACTTGTCATGCCATTTGGTATCATTGATGTAATATTATAACCCAGCTACTGGGGGATGCACAAGCCAGTGTATTTCTTTGTGCCAGTCCCAAGCATGAATAAATGGAGAGAGTTATATCAGGAAGGGCATCTGGTGTAAAGATTTTGCCAGATCAAATATGCAGACAACAATACAGATTTCCATACCAGATTGGTTGAGGCCCGGGTTAACAACGACCACCACCAGTACTGTTAGCCAACAGGCTGGTGGTGGAAATTGGGCCACTGTTAGCCGAAGGAGTAGAAGAGGGGAATGGCATGCCTGGAGGCAGGAGGAGAGGAGGATGGTTAGGAGTGTGGAAGTGAGGGTAGGAACTTTGAATATTAGCAGTATGACTGGTAAAGGGAGACAGCTAGCTGATATGATGGAGAAAAGGAAGGTTGATATATTGTGCTTGCAAGAGACCAGATAGAAGTGAAGTAAGGTCAGATGTATTGGAGGTGGGTTCAAATTGTTCTTCCATGATGTGGATGGGAATACATATGGGGTAGCAGTTATCCTGAAGGAACAGTATGTCAATAGTGTTTTGGAGGTGAAAAGAGTGTCAGATAAAATGATAGTTATGAATCTGTAAATTGATGGTGTGATGATGAATGTTATTAGTGCATATACTCCACAAGTTGGGTGTGCGATGGATGAGAAAGAAAAATTTTGGAGCGAGTTGGATGAAGTGGTGGAGAAGGTACACAAGGGTGAGAGAGTGGTGATTGCAAAGGAATTCATATGGCATGTTGGAGAAGGCAACAAAGGGGATGAGAAGGTGATGGATAGGTTTGGTGTTAAGGAGAGGAATGCAGAAGTTCAGATGGTAGTGGATTTTGCAAAAAGGATGGACATGGCTGTAGTGAATATCTATTTTAAGAAGGAGGATCATAGGGTGACATACAAGAGTGGAGGAAGATGCACACAGCTGGATTATATCTTATGCAGGAGGCCCAGTCTGAAGGAGATTGGAGACTGTAAAGTGATGATGGGTAAAGTGTAGTTAGGCAGCATAGGAAGCTGGTCTGTAGGATGACACTGGTGATCAATAAGAGGAGGAGGAGAGTGAGGGCAGTGCCAAGGATCAAATGGTGGAAGTTGAAAAAGGATAAATTTAAGGTGGAGTGCAGGGAAGAGTTAAGACAGGCACTGCGTTGCAGGGAAGAGTTACTAGATAGCTGGGCAGCTGCAGACAACTAGAAAGGTGCTTGTTTTGACATCTGGACAGAGGAAAGAGGACAAAGAGACCTAGTGGTAGAATGAGGAAGTACAGGAGAGTATAGGGAGGAAAAGGTTGGTGAAGAAGTGGAATTGTCAGAGAGATGAAGAAAATAGACAGGAGTACTAGGAGATGAGGTGTACAGTGAAGAGAGAGTTGGTGAAGGCTAAGGTGCATGGTGAGTTGTATGAAAGGTTGGACACTAATGAGGGAGAAAAGGACCTGTACCAATTGACTAGACAGAGGAGTCAAGCTGGGATAGATGTGCAGCAGGTTAGGGCAATAAAGGATAATGAGGAAATATACTCACGAGTCAGGAGAGTGTGTTGAGCAGATGGAAAGAGTAGTTTGAGGAGCTGATGAATGAAGAATGAGACAGAGAAGGTTGGATGATGTGGGGATAGTGAATCAGGATGTGCAAAGGATTAGCAAGGAGGAAGTAAGGAGCATCTATGAAGAGGATGAAGAATGGAAAGGCTGTTGGTCCAGATGACATACCTCTGGAAGCGTGGAGGTGTTTAGCAGAGACGGCAGTGGAGTTTTTAACCAGATTGTTTATCAAAATCATGGAAAGTGAGATAATGCCTGCAGAGTGGAGAAGAAATGCATTGGTACTGATTTTTAGAATAAGGGTTATGTACAGACCTGTAGTAACTACAGAGGAATAAAATTGAGCAGTCACAGCATGAAGTTATGGGAAACAGTAGTGGAAGCTAAGTTAAGAAGGGAGGTGATGATTAGTGAACAGCAGTATAGTTTCATGCAGGCAAAGAGCACTACAGATGTGATGTTTGCTTTGAGGGTGTTTATAGAGAAGTATAGAGAAGGTCAGAAGGAGATACAGTGTCTTTGTAGACTTAGAGAAAGCATATCACTGGGTGCCTAGAGAGGAGTTGAGGAAGTTGGGAGTGGCAGAGAAGTATGTAAGAGTGGTACAGTATATGTATGGGGGGCAGTGTGACAGTGGTGAGGTCTGCGGCAGGAGTGATGCATGCATTCAAAGTGGAGGTGGGATTACATCAAGGATAAGCTATGAGCCCTTTCTTATTTGCAGTGGTGATGGACAAGTTGACAGACGAGATCAGACAGGAGTTCCCATAAACTATGATGTTTACAGATGAAATGGTGATCTGTAGCGAGAGTAAGGAACAGGTTGAGGAGACCCTGGAGAGGTGGTGATATGCTTTAGAGAGGAGAAGAATGAAGGTCAGCAGGAGTAAGACAGACTATGTTGTGTGACTGAGAGGCAGAACAGAGGAATTGTGAGGCTGTAAGGAGCAGAGCTGGTGAAAGTGGATACGTTTAAATACTTGGGATCAACAGTTCAGAGTAATGGGGAGTGTGGAAGAGAGGTGAAGAAGAGTGCAGGTAGGGTGCAGTGGGTGGAGAAGTGTCAGGAGTGATTTGTGACAGATGGGTATCAGTAAGGGTGAAAGGGAAGATCTGCAAGATGGCAGTGAGACCAGTTATGTTATATGGGCTGGAAATGGTGGCACTGATGAAAAGACAGGATACAGAGCTGGAGGTGGCAGGGTTAAAGAAGTTAAGATTTGCACTGGGTGTGGCTAAGATAGACAGGATTTGAAATTAAGATATTACAGGGTCATCTTGGGTTAGATGGTTTGGAGACAAAGTCAGAGAGGCAAGATTGTCTTGGTTGGACATATGCTAAGGAGGGATGCTGGGTATATTGGGAGAAGGATGCTAAGGATGGAGCTGCCAGGTAAGAGGAAAACAGGAAGACTGAAGATAAGGTTTATGGATGTGGTAACAGAGGACATGCATGTGGTTAGTATGACAGAGCAAGATGAAAAGGACAGGAAGAAATGAAAACATATGATCTGCTGTGGCGACCCCTAATGGGAGCAGCTGAAAGAAAAAGAAGATGTGATAGTATAGGTTTACAGCCAGTTTTATTGTGGTGATAGTGATCTTAGAGTGCTGGGTCATTCATGGTATGGGAACTTTAGTGCATCTTGGGGCAATCCAGCAATTGCCTCATGCAGAACAGACACCCTTCTCCTCCTACCACCCAACACTACAACCTGTGAGAGATGCACTTATATAGCCAAACTGGAAGCAAAGCTCTCTTCACCCAAGACTGGACTAGACAGTCAAGAGGAGAAGGTAAACACTTGCACCGCACCACACTCATCACATAGTCCCTCAAAACCTACACCACCAAAACACACAAATCGAAACACAAAACACACATCTACATTCATGGAAGCTCTCAATAAAAACCTGCCCAAGCAATAGGGACCTCCAAAGCAGAAATGCAAGCAAACTCCACCCACCAACACAACCCAAATGACACATAGCCCACAAACTCAGTGTGCCATTCAACAACAGCCCATAAGGCATAACAACGTATCCAACACTCTAGTCATAGGTGACTCTATAGTCAGGTACACTGATGTTCCACTCACCAGGCTAAACAGGGAGAAAGTTATTATCAGCTGCCTGTCAAGTGCCAGGATCCACCACATAACCCACACACTCAGGTCACTCCACAACAAGTACAAATATGACTCTGTCATTGTCAATGTTGGTGTGAATGACCTGAGATGTACCTCCCTGGACTACATGAAAAGAGACATGGAGGAGCTCTCTGATCTTGTAGCCCAGGCAGGTATGACCCTAGCCCTGAGTAGCATCCTGCCATCACCCAGAATGATACCACAATAGAAGGACAAAATGATTGACTTCAACAATTGGCTAAGCTTTTGGTGTTATTCTAAGGGGATCCAGTATTTGTCTGCCTGGGATGACATGATCGACAGTCCATGATGCTTTGCAAGAGATGACCTGCACCTGTCGTCCTTGGGATTCCAGATACTGGCTAAGGATCTTGCCCTCCTATAGTCCCTTTTTTAGGCAAGGTTCAAATGGCAAATTCACCACCGTAACAGGTACAAGCAAGCAAAATCTGAGGGTTATGCTACTCAATGCTAGAAGTCTAAACCTCAAAATGCACTCACACAAGGCACTCCTTAAAATGGAGAACATCGACATCTGTGCAGTGACAGAGACATGGTTCAAAGCTCTTGAGAGCACACCTGCATTACAAGGCTATAATTCATACCACACCTTTCAGCCACCTAACCCAGACCGAAGCACTAAAGGTGGAGGCATGTCCATATTCATTTAGGATATTCAATCCTCCAGGCTAGTTGCACAGCATACTGCATCCAAGATTATCCAAGTGCAACTAACTCTGGGCAAGACCGCAATCCAAATTGTAGGTTGCTACAGACCCCCCACCATGCACCAGGATTCCCACTCCTCATTTCCTAATACACGAAAATATTAGGGTACAACCCAACACCCTAATAATGGGCAATTTCAACTACCCCACCATTAACTGGGAAAACTACTCATGTACCAACTCTTTTGCTCAACGTTTTCTTGAATTCATAAATTCCAGTGCCTTGGATCAACTTATTCACACCCCCACCAGGGGCAGCAATATCCTAGACCTGGTCATTACCAACATGGACGACCGGTGTTCCACACCAGAGGTCAATTCCTTGTTGTTTAGATCCAACCACAAGCTAATCACCCTAGACATCCACATCCCACCCCCACCCCAACTAGGGAAATCACTGTAAAAAACTACTCCAAAGCCAACTTCACACTTCTTAAGACAGAAGTAGCAAACTTCATGACACCCATGCAGATGGACAATAAAGGTACAACTGCTGAATCCTACACAAATGCACTTTATAAGCACTTACACAAGTGCATGGATTGTGCTATCCCTAACAGAACCAAGATGCTATCCTTCAAAAAAAAGGAACCCAGTCTGGTGGTCCTCTGCTATAAACAACTCTACAACAGAAGAAAGAAACTGTTGCAAAAAAGAGTAAAATCCCATGACTGGAGGAACTCCCTGGTCAGCCTCAGTAAGAAGCTGAGATCCCTCATAAAATCCTCCAAAGCTAGTTACGGAAACAAAATTGCCACTGACTCTAAAGACAACCACAAAGGATTTTATAGTTATGTCAAGAATCTCAATGGCAACACTCAGATCTGCTCTGAGTTACAGCACGATGGCATTAAATATACAGAACAAACTGATATTGCCAACATCCAGGCAGATAGGTTCAGTGCTAATTTTAGCCCCCTCTCACCCCCTAGAGGGCCCATCTCTATACCGGAAGAATGCAAAGTTCCTGTAATCACAGCTGCACAGGTAAAAAACACACTCTCCAAAGCCAAGAACACAGCATCCATGGGACCTGATAATATCCTAGGCTGCAATCTACATGAACTACAGAACGAACTGGCACCCCACCTAAGTACCATGTTCAATCATAGCCTCACCTCAGGCTTTGTGCCAACTGAATGGCACACCGTGACGATTATCCCACTCCACATAGGGGGAGCCATGACGGACCCCAGGAACTACCGCCCCATTAGCCTGATGACCCTGGTTTGCAAGGCCATGGAACTTATCATTATGGGACACATAAACAAAGACATTGGTAATCTCAAATCG